>NW_006440135.1:3678576-3682560 GCF_000325575.1 Pteropus alecto | reverse complement strand
GGACGCGCGCGGGACGCGGGTCCACCGCGTCGCTTTGCGCAAGGACCCGGGGTGCAGTGCTCCCAAGGGCGTCTTGTTTCCTTAGCTTCGTTAAATCTTTTAATTAAAGCATGTTAACAAAGCCAAAGAAAAACAAATGGCATTGCTTGCGAGGAAATTAAATCGAGGAGCTAAGCCCATTTATAATTATTGTATTTCAATTAGGCCGTAACAGGGCTGGGCGGACAGAAAGACGAAAAGCGGCAACGCTGACGCGGGGTTTCACAAAAAGTCGCAGAGACCCGGTCCAGGCCAGCGGTGGAAACAACCTGCAAAACGCCCGGCCTCGGCCACGCCCTCCTGTCAATCACGGCGGGAAATCACCTGTTCGCGTGTCCTCAGCCAAACCCACCCCAGGCCGCTAGCAAGGCCTTCGCTTCCTCTTTTACGAATGCTCGAAATTCCCTCGAAGAAAGATGTTATATCAATGTGCGATAACATTTTAATTTATTACTTTAAAATTAAAATACAATTAAACTTTTGAAAGAGCTGGAATTAAATTTAAATCCTCTCTCTCTGTTTCAGTGTTCAAATATCTAATTTTCACTGGGACAGAGGAAAGTATAAATCATCAGTTTGCATTCAATCCATATTTGCCTCACTGTTTTAAAAATAGTTGTGTACATATTTAATTTTTCTGTTCTAAAAAGTAAACAGGAAAGCATTGAAAGCACTCTCTTTGTGTTTAAATCCTCTGTGCCGGGTGGCAGAGGGCTGCGCGGCTGCGGCTCTGGGCAGCGGTCCCCCTGTAGGGCCTGGCACCGCGACAGGGCCTCCCCATGCCTTGTCCTCCAGGACAGGCTCCTGGGTGGGCAGCCTGCTCTGCCTCTCCCTCAAAACCCCCTGGAGAGGTGCTGCCTCCTCCGTGGTGGTCCTGAAGTCTGTGACATCGCGGCAATCTGAAACGCTGTCCCACTGTTTAGGGACACTGAACAGGAGCCCCTGTCAGGCAGAGCCCAGACCAGGAACTGGACCGGTGCACCCGAGGCTTCATGGTGGGCACTCTGTTCTACCAGGACCCCGGCTGGCTTGCGTCGTCTTTGCCAGACTAGAAGCCAGTCGTGCTGAGGTGCGTTCACAGCACCAGTGGGCAGCGAACGTCCGCCACTGGTCCCTGCTCCTGGGGAGGGGTAGGGCGTGGGGACGGGCGACTTCATGCGGCAGAATCCAATACCAAGATAGAGGTGAGTACGGGATTTTGTGACTTAAAATCTCCTTTCGCTAGGAGTTAGTTTTGATTCTATTTCATAATTGCGTGTGCATCGGTTAGAAACTAAATGCACACCAGCGTCCGTCCCCCTCAGTCTGAGAAGGGCGGATGTGGCACTCCGCTTGATGTAATTAGGGGCCAGCTGTCACCTTGCAGTGAGTGGAGTGGGGGTGCTGGCGCCGCACCTTCCAGGCGCTCCTCGGGGTCTCGGACGTGTTGGGGTCCACAGAGCCCCAACGAGGTGGTGTCGGCACCCAAGCCTCCGTCCTGACAGCCCCAGGCCTGACTGTCCCGCAGAGGTCTCCCGGGGCCTCTGCAGAGTCCTGGCACTTTAAAGAGGTGCCTCAGCATGGGACCATGGCCGGGGGTGGCGCTGGCTGGAAGGTGCTCCCTGGACACATGCTGGGCCGGGCCGGCCACGGGCACCTGCTGGCAGCCATAGCCTCCCCACCGCCTGGGGAAGCAGGGACCCCATGCTGCTATTCACAGTCTGTCATCGCGACAGCAGGTGAGCTGCCGCTGCCTGCCTGTAAATTATGAATATGTAAATAATTGGATATCTACACCTAAAATTAGACAATAATAAGATTCTTCTGTCACCCAGGGAACTGGACCAGGAAAAGGGGGGTACAGAGAAAAAAGAAAGTGAGAGCAGAAATGACATCTTGGGGGTCCACGTAGGGCCGCCCTGGTGTCCTGACTGCATGCACCTGCTCTGGACCTGGCAGGGCGGAAACCTGCGTTCCCGGCGGCCTGCCCTCCTGGGCTGGGCACTGGCACCCAGCAGGGGGCGGGGGGTGGGTGGCCCTGTGGCCTCCCCTCTAGGAATGCTGGAACTCTGGGCTTCGTTTGGGGCTGTGAGCAACCACCGATTGGAAGCCAGTGGCTTTACTCACTGAGGGTGACGGCCTGGCTCTTACCGACCCTGGTCCTGTAATGAGAAGGGACAATGGTGCTGCTCAGACACCAGCCTCGGGCGTGTGACTGGTTAGCTGCGTCCTCCCCCAGGGCTGTGGGTGCGGCCGTCCCCCCATTCCCCCTGCCTCTCGTCACTAGGTGGCTGGCAGGGCCCAAAGACATTTTCTAATGCCATTTGTTTAATGTCTTACTATTTTCTGGACATAAACTATAAAGGCTTCAACATCCATAGCAAGGTTGGACCGTCCACAGCGCGTACTCAGCTTGCAGCGTTAAACCTCTGTTGGGAAAAAAAATCTGTGTGAGTGCATGTGTGAGTGCATGTGTGTGAGCACTCATGTGTGAGTGTGCACGTGTGAGCATGTGTAAGAGCGTACATGTGTGAGTATGCATGTGTGAGTGTGCACGCGTGAGCATGCATATGTGTGAGTGTGCATGTGTGAGTGTGCACGTGTGAGCATGTGTAAGAGTGTACATGTGTGAGTATGCACGTGTGAGCATGCATGTGTGTGAGTGTGCCTGTGTGAGTATGCACGTGTGAGTGTGCACGTGTGAGCGTGCACGTGTGTGAGTGTGCATTTGTGAGTCCGTGCATGTACATGATCGTGTGGATGAGTGTGTGCATGTGTGTGTGCATGTGTACGAATGTGTGTGTGTGAATGTGTATGTATGTGGTGCATGTGTGCTCGTGTGGATGGATGTGTGCATGTGTGTGGATGGGTGTGTGTGCATGTGTGTAAGTGTGCACGTATGTGGTGCATGTGTGCTCGTGTGGATGGGTGTGCATGTGAGTGGATGGGGTGTTTGTGCTTACGTGTGAGTGTGCGTGCGTGTGTGAGTATGCATGTATGTGGTGCATGTGTGCTCGTGTAGATGGGTGTGCATGTGTGTGTGCGTGCGTGTAAGCGTGTGTTCCTGTGTGTGTGTGTGTGTGTGTGTGTGTGAGAACGAGGTTTGTGTGGGCGTTCGCACTGCCCTTGGTTTTGAGCCTGCCCCCTTGTTTCGGCTTTGCGACATTCAGAGCGCCGCCCCAGCCCCGCAGTGCCTGGTGGCAGGCGGTGGGATCAGGTTGGGAGCAGCGTGTGGGGCCGGCCGGGCGCGGGAGGGGCTCGGAGCAGCAGGTGCTGCGTCTGCGCCTGCGCCCTGTCGGCCCGCTCCCCGCCCCCCTCGCTCTGGCCCCAAGCAGTTGACATTTAGCCCAGCCAGATAATCGAGGCGTAGCATTTGCGCTGCGGTTCACCACGACCTCTGCCCCGCGCTCTTTTCAGATTAGTTTCTGAAAACGGAGAGAGACGGGGCGGGCGCGGCGGGAGGCGGCAGGACGCGGCAGCCTATTACTGTGCCCTGCCCTCCGGTCGCGGGCGCGCCACGATTAGGGGGACGGTATGACGAGCAGGCCGCCGAGGCGCGGGGCCGGCAGGTCGCCGGGCAGCAGAGGTTAATGGACTGACTATTACCCGAGCGGCGGCGGCGCTGCAGGACCGGCCCGCTCCCTGCGAGGACTGGATGAGGGCCGCTGGGTCCGACCTGCAGGGCCACCGGCCTCCCGATTTTCAAGGAAAGTCACAAGAAACCGTCCCCACCTCCGAGCCCCGCGCGAGGGGCCTGAGGGAACGCAGGAGGCAGGGGCCTTGGCCCTCGCTCCGGAGCCGCGCCGGCCTCCTTTACCCGCAGACGTAGGGGAGGCGGGTGACACACGAACTCCCGATGGAAAAGTGTTCGGGGTGACGCAGGAGGGAGTGGGGTTTGGAAGAGAAACCGAGCAGCCGCGAGGGCGCGGAGGAGCTCGCTGGGGACCGGCTGAGGACCCCGCTGCC
>NW_006440135.1:3661044-3678437 GCF_000325575.1 Pteropus alecto | reverse complement strand
TCACAGCCGAGCAGGGCCCCCGCCGAGGCGGCGGGAAAATGACGGACAGGTGCGGCCTCTCTGCGGGGAGCTTACCGCTTACACCTGGGCGAGGCGCACAGGTGCCGCCGCGTGGGGCGCGGCCGAGCTCAGCCTCTGGTGGGAAGCGGCGGCCTGGACCCGGGACGGCACAGCCAGCCGCCCGCGCTCAGTGTGCTGGGTCGGGGGCCCAGGCCCTGCCACGCCAACGGTTATTCAGTTTTCTTCTTTTTTGGCCTTTTCAAGCAAATTGCCTCTTTTCGTTCTGGTGACACTGACTGGTAGTGCCAGCCCTGGAATTCTGTTCCTGTCGCGTGAGCTTAAATTTGCCGACCTGAACATTCGCAGGACAGTTAAATGACCACGGATCAGATCGGCTGACCCTTTTATCCAGGACGAAGCTGCGCCCTTCAGCCGGGCAAGGACCTGCGGAAGCGCAGAGGCCAGTCAAGTCGCTGGGGCCGCGTGGGTGTGACGGCGCGGGCGGACAGCCGGTGTGCGGCCCCACGTGCTCTGAAGGGCGTCATGCCCGTCCTCGCTCATCCATCTGCGCCACTTCTCACCCCTCCCTTGCCACGTGCATGAGGACGGCGGAGTTATAATTCCCACCGTCCCGGGTACTCGGCCGGGCTGCACTTTGGCCCGCGTGTTTAACGCACATTAATTCACTGACAAAGCACATCGACATGACAACGAAATAATTAAATCTAAAGATTCGATCTACTCCCAAGATATGCGATCCTTCTTCATCGCCCGGCTCATCTGGAGGGAGCAGGAGCGGAGGGGGAGGGGTCGGCAGCTGGCACCTCTCAGAGTTAAACTGATTTTCGGTCGGCCCTTGTTCACTGGGAAGTCACACTTTGGTGAGGCTTGGAAATTGTATCAGCTGAAGCGCCACAGATTGCAGAGAGCGTCCGCTCCTCAGCCTTTCTGACCTGACGTACTCTTCCGTGATGGTCGCTGTGTGCCCCACGAAAGTCGGTCTGGTGGCCGGCTCTGCCAGCGGCGCTATGTGTGAGGAGAGGTGCCTGCAGGAAGCCCGCCGGGATTGCCTCGTCTCCCGACACACAAAGGAAATGACTGAGGACTGATCGGCACTCGGCAGCTGAACCCGCCCGGTATCTTAGAAACGATGACCTGCTGACGCCAGGGAGGCTTTGCTCGCTATGTAATTAAGAGAGAAAGGCTTTCGCTGGAGACCGGGCTTTGAGCTCCCTTTGTAATTTTCGCTGACCAATCTGACTATACGGGTAATTGGAAGTGTATTTCGGGAATCAGGGACAGCATCACAAAATGAATTAAGATCCAACCAAGTGGGCTTCTGAAAACTATGTCGGGGGGAATTAGAAGCAACGACGACGGAGTTTCCGTGTTAAAAACGCAGCGAGAGCTGCCGCCCGTCCTCAGTGCACTCGACTTGCGACTGTGCACGTCCACCGGGCGCCGGCCGTCTCCTCCCCCGCCCGTGGTCGGGGAAGCTGGCGGGCGCCTCTCTGAAACCGGTCGACATACATTTGAATCCACGTTGTCGTCCAGCGCTGACGGCAATAACCAGAATTGTCCTCCTCGCAGAGGTGAATGTGAAAATAGTTTGTTTAGTTTTTAGTCCAACAATGCGCAAGGCCTGTATCTTTCCGGCTACATTTATTTCAAGGTACTTAAAACTGACTTTTACGAGGTTATTTAGGCAGTGATTATTTTTGTTGAGAAATGTGTCCTTTATCCCTCTCATTCATCCTCTGCTAAGATATTTCTGTTTGTCAGAATGCCACCGTTTCTGATAAATGACTGACGACGGACTGCTACACTTTATTAAAAAGTAATAACAATTTTTGTACGCACCCTTCACATTATGGGGGGGCCATGAATCACAGGGCGCTGCCTGTCCAGGCCTGATAAATGCGCCGTTTACCAGCTGAGGAGTTATTTAGGACTGGCTATTAATTTAAATCACATTTATCTTCCCCGGATGGGGGAAGTGGCTGTGATAGGACAAGGGTGACCAATGGTGTGGCTAAGAGCGCGTTATTTATTACCACCGCCTCCGCGGGGCTGCACATGTTAAAAAAAAACGGTGCCAATTACCGCGGTTAATCTCGTCAGTGCAATAACAAATTCCTTCCCAGCACAAGGCAATTTTTATGCTTACACTTTTTCTCTTCCAGACACAGACTTGCTTATAATTCTCCATCATTAAACTCAATTTTCTCATTCTCTTCTGAGTGCTCATGGGAAATTTTCCCTTCTCTGTGCTTCACCTTTGTTCTGAGACCAGCCATTTTTATGCATTATCTGAAGGAAGCTGTGTTCTTTGGAGCCCTTAATGAATATGTGTTGATAATATGGAGAGGTGATGTGTATCGCAGATCAGATGGGCCGTATTTTACTATTAAACGTTTCCTCATTAATAATAATGCCTCTTGCATAGCTTTTCAATTCACCGAGTTCTTAATATGCAAAATAACAATTGGGAATAACCGATCATTAGCATTTTTTGGCCAATTAACTTCACTTTGATTGATCTACCATGGAAGATTAAAATATTTCTAATAAAATGCATCCCAGGCACGAATTAAATCTGAACGCGAGCGATTCGACTTGCTATTAGGAGCCCGAGGCACGGCGCTCACCACTGTCGGGGGCGAGTGTCCCCGGACGGGGACACTCAGTGCAGGTGCTGCGCAGGCCCCCGTCCAGCTGTGTGGCACTTGTGTCCCAGCTGCCGCCCCGGAGCACGCGTCGCACCGCCTGGCGGAGCGGCGACACCCCAAATTATTACTGACACATCGCACCCCAGACGGGACAGAATAAATCCGAGTTTGACAAAATCGAAGTTCAGATTCAAGTAAACGGAGCACGCGTGCGTGAGGGGCCCTGCGTGTGCGGTGATGATCGTCAGGTGACTGACACAGTCAACGCTCTGTCCATTCCCATCAAAGCAGCTATGCCTAAGCGGTGTCCGGGGGGGCGGGGGGTGGGCTACACCGGGCCAGCCACACACAGGACCGTCATGCAAAGTCAAAGGAGGCAGACACAGAGGACAGAGGTCACACGAGCCCACTCACGTGTCACGTCTGGAGCAGGCGCATGCGTAGAGCAGAGCTTTCCAGGGGCAGGGAGGGCAGTGTAAGGTTCGCCTTCGTGAGGATGATTACCCATTTCGAATGCATGTAAACCATTTAATTATACACTTGAAAATGGTCAAATCGATCAGTCGTATATGTGCATTTTACTACAATAAAAAATAAAATAAAACCAACCCCCTACAAATCAGAAAAATGCACTAAAAAAGCTGTGTGGTCCCCAGCAGCCCGTCCACGGCCCGCCCCGCACGCAGAGCTGCGGGCCTCTGGGCCCGTGGGCCCGGGCGGCGCGGGACCCCTGCCCAGCCTCTGCGGGTGGCCGGCTGGCTCCCTCCTCACAGGTGCTCCATTATTTATCAGGGCAGCAATCTGGCCGGCACTGTGCCACCAGCAGCAGAATGCAATCTGAAAGGTCACCGTCACAGACATCTCAGCCAAGGGGAGCAAAGACAAATACAAACACACCTTTTTAATTTGGGCTGAACTGATGAGAGAACAATCGGAGGGTGTCACAGGTCAAGGGTGCGAGTCAGCAGGTCGCCGGGGAGGGAGGGGCCGGGGGCACAGGCCGAGCCCGGCTGCCCTGCCCCTCCGTGCCCTCACCCTGTCTTCACAGATGAAAAGGCCCCCGCCCGGCCCAGGACTTTGAGAGGAGGCTGCACACGGTAGGCCACGTGGGCTGGACATGGCGCTGTCCCGCGGTGGGGTCTAGGCGGCCCTGCGCCCAGCCGTCCACCTGACACCAGAGCTGCCAGGCCTGCCTGGGACGCTCACCAGCCCCCAGGCCCCGGGCACCACGGGGCTGCTCAGGCCCGCAGGGAGGTAGAGAGGCCGCCGTGCCCGGAGGCGCCGTGCTCAGCGCACAGCAGTGTCATGTCTGCAGCACGGCCACAGCCCGAGCCCAAACGGGTGGCCGTGCAGGACAGCGGGTGCTCGGGGCCCGCAGCCCCTCCCGGGGGCGGTGGCCTCCGGCTGATGTCCTCGGGCTCCACAGGTGGAGTGCCGCCTCACTGCAAAGCCACAAACAGCCACACATATGATTATTTAGATGTGAAGATACATTCAGCCTCGAACAGAATCAAATGTGCAGGTGGGTGAGGGACGCATGACAGCTCTGCCGATGAAAACTGGCTGCGACCAAAACCCCACAGACGCCCAGGACGCCCAGCCGAGGCCCCGTGCTCTGGTCAGCCCTGCGGCCTCCATGCAGCTCTGCGGGGCCTCGCTGCCCCGCGGGTCACCGGGGTGGGCCTCAAGCCCCGCAGCCTGGCCTGGGGCGCGGTGGCTGGATGTGCCCAGCATCAACTGCTCACCAAGCACCTTGCCCGGGGCCTTCCAGGAGCAGCAGGCGGGGTGCACGGAGCACCCTGATGGGGCAGAGCCAGCGCAGCTGCCGGGGGGTGGGCCAGGGGCGGGGATGGGCACAGGGACGTCGCAGCCCAGCAGCTCGGGAAGGAGCCCTACGCCGGGGCAGTCAGCAGCCCACAGCTGACTCCCACTGCCCTCTCCATTCAGGAGAAAGTTCTAGAATGCGAGCCAGTTTGCACAGCACTTTGCCTTGCCGGCCTTCAGTCTGCTCTACCTCAGGCAGAGGGAAGCCGCCCTCACGGTCCCACAGGAGGCGCTGGGAACAGACCAGGCACAGCCGCTGACAGACCGTCACCTGAGCCACCTTGCCACCGCTGGGGGTCTGTGTCCCCGGCAAGGCCGAGCTGGTCTCCCGGACCCTCATTGAGGGGGGTCCACGGTGGAGCCAGGAACGTGGGTGTTGGAGCCTCATCGTCGCCGAGGAGAACAGGAGGCCACTTTTCGAGAGCGCCAGGGACGGAGCTTTGGAGCTTTGGGGTGCGACATCATGCCCATCGGACAGGACTTTAAACGCGAGCCTCGCGGTCTGGGAACCGGACCAGAGAGCACGCGTGCGTTCACGGGGACGGGCGCGTTTCACCGGGCCCTTGGTGAAGGGAAAGGGGGCCATCGGCGACTTAGCAGGCAGGCCGGGGGTCCGCCCCGGCGTCCACTGGCCGTCTGCACTGGTGCAGGCCCGCTGGGCACCGGCGGGCGCTTTTCGCCGGGCTGACGACGAGGGCGCAGTCTTGCTGGCCGCAGTGGGGACAGAGCGGCCGCCCATGTCCGGCTGGTCTCGCACCCTCAGGCCGACTTCCCTTCCAACGCTGCCAATCCCACGTCAACCGTCGTTTCTCAGTGGCCTCAGTGTCCTCTCCCGTGACCTGCGTAATGACCCCTTCTGCTTTTCGTTTCCTTCGTGCGCTCCTGCGAGGTTGCCCGAGCCGAGGGACTTCTCCGTAATCCACGAGCGCGGTCTCTGTCGGGCACGTGACTGCCACCCGGGTCTACGACGTCCCTCGGCGCCCGTCGTGGCGTTTTTCTCGGCCGAAGCCTTTCGTGCCGGTGCAGCAAAATGTCTCCACCTTTTTTCTTTACCGCTTTACGTCCTTCTTCCCGCTTTTGCGTCTTTTTAAAGAAATGATTCCTTATCGTCATATCGGGTGTGCAGCCACCTACCCCATCCTCGAAAGGCTTAAGACATCGCCTCTCGTGCCGAGCCCTTGTGGTCTGGCTCCCTGCACAGTGCAAGGTGGGACCGAATTTTATCGCGTGTGGATCACCGACCCCTTAACCACCGGGCGGCGACCCACTCGTCCGTGCTCCAGATTCGCTCTCCCACTCCTGGCTTTTATGGAACGTGTCAGGCATCTGTTGGATGGCTTTGGAGATTAGTCTCCCCGGAAGAGGTGACAGAGTCTGAACTGCAGCTGCGTCAAACTCACGCGGGGACAGGAAGGGGGACGGGAAGGGGGACGGGTCTGCCGCGGCGGGCGTTCCTGTCCAGGAAGGGTACTTGGCGGTGCTCGGGGCTTCCCGCCGTGACCTGTGACGGCGTAAGATGCGTCACTCCTCTGTAGAGATGCGGCCTCCAGTTCTTTCCTCCCGACTCTGAGCTGCTCCAGTGACTTGCGGGACCAACACGTGTGTTGGAAGCAGAGTGACCGCCTTGTCCTCGTTTCCTGGGGCACCCTTGGCTTCAACGCTGAAACCAGCATCCCGGGAGACCTCTGGGTCCTGAGCACGTGGGGCTCGGTCAGCCTCGGCCTTCCAGGACCAGCCTCTGAGATTCCTGGTGACGACAGGACCCTGGAGACTGCCGACATCGATGACACTCGTGGCGATGAGGTATCCCCGAGCTCACCCGTGGGTGACACACACGTGGACACTCTCACCCCACATCGGACAAGGCACACGACTTGCCCCAGCCGCAGTTGTGGAAGTTAGAGGTACTGATTTATATAAATTGAATCATAATTTAATCCCAACTATGGCGTCGCTGTTTAAAGAAATTCTATATTTTATGTGTTGATAAAACAAAGGTCTCTTACTCCTCAACGGATTTTAAGTTTAACTTGCATCAGATTTGCTCAAAGTGGTCTAGTCCTCAGACTATTGGACACGCTAAGAATCGGTAATCATTGCCCACATATAGGCTGGCTGTATAAACCATCAACCACGCAGTAACACAAATTAGTGTAGTTAAATCTCATGTTTTATAAGTTAAAATATAATAACCGTAGGAACGCTATAAAGAACTCGTAATAGAGTAGTTAAGGAGATGAACTGTTCTAAATGGGAAGTAAATTGCACTGGATGACAAGGATTATGAGTTCTGGGGCCTAGGCTGGCGTCTTCACAGCTGCAGCCCAGGACCCAGGCGTGCTTGGCACATGATGCGTGCTCGGTAGGTCCTCGCTGAATATTTTTAATAACCAATACTCATTTCTAATAAATGTGTTATCACTTGACTAATAGGATTTTCTGAGAAACAAATACACTCAAACTACTTTTGAATACTGCCTTTGGGGACCTACATCAGGGATGTTGTATGGTTCAAGCTACCCTAGTGGGAGCATCTTGTCACCTGACCACGGAACTTCATGCAATTAGTCCAGTGAGCCTGACTGGCATGAGGCCCTGTTCAGAACTGCGGCACGGCACGTTTCTGTCACCCTCCAGGTGCGCTCGGTGGCATTTGCAGCTGAGTGAACAGCAGAGTGGGGACGGGGTACGGGAGCGTACTTCCTGTGACACTTGGATGGCTAAAAGCATCCCTGAGTGACTTCTTCTCCAGAATCAAAAAGCACTTTTCCACAGACAGACACTTTCTCACTCACAAGAGGAAAACAAGAGGCCCATATTGGATTGTCAAGAAATCCAGGTTAAAAAAGATAAAAAAGGACTCGCCTTTTTGGTTTCATGAGAAATCGAGACAGGAAGTAAAGCAGACGAGCCACGTCCAGGTGAAGTACGTGAGGCTCGGGACAGCCCCGGGCCAGCTGCCTGTCCTTGGGTTTGTCTCCACTCCCTTCACTGGTGACCGAGAGAGCACAGTTCGTGTCCTGGGGTTCGGACACGGGGGTACGGTGTCCTGGGTGGAGACTGAGGTCGCATTGTTGAGTGGGTGTGAGGCACCCCGTCGGGTGAGTGGGTGTAGGATGCCTCGTCGGGTAAGTGTGAGGCGTCTCGTTGGGTGGGTGTAGGGCGCCTCATCGGGTGGGTGCGAGGCGCCTGCCAGAACCCGGTGTCTCCTGCAGAGATGATGCGCCCGTTTACTTTACACACAATTTTTAACCAGAGCTTATTTTCAGAGCAGTGAAACTGAGATAGCTTGCGAATGACTGAAAACATGCACACACGCGCGTGCACACCCATCACACCCCATGCACACGTACACACACAGCACACGCACAGCATGCACATGCACAGCACACGCACAGCTCACACATGCACATGAGCAGCACACACACACAACACACAGCACACACACAGCACATGCACATGCACAGCACACGCACAGCACATGCACACGCACGGCATGCACATGCACAGCATACACACACAGCACACACACAGCACATGCACATGCACAGCACACACACAGCACATGCACACGCACAGCACACACACAGCACATGCACATGCACAGCACACACACAGCACATGCACACGCACAGCACACACACAGCACATGCACATGCACAGCACACACACAGCACATGCACACGCATGCAGCACACACCGCGGACGGCGCGGGGTCGGGGATGCTCAGGGCGGTTTCTCCGCGGTTCTCCACAAACCCCCTTCAGCTCCGCCCCGCCCCAGCAGTCAGGTCTAACACTCCTTTTAAAGCTGTCCAGAGGCACTTGACCCTGTCCGTGCGGGACACACGGCCGCTGCGTGAGGTTCCTGGGACACTGGGGCGCCTCGGCCGTCTGCGTTGTCTGCTCTCCAGCGCCCACGCGGGGGTCCAGCGCGCTGACCGTCCCACTCCGCCGCCGGTACCGAGCCTGCCGGCCAGGACGGCGTGCTGAGCCCCTCCGGAGAGGGGAGCTACGGGCACAGTGGGCACCCCACTGCTCCATTTGTCCGAAGGACTCAGAGGCCGACGCGGGGCCCGCTGTGCGAGGGGCTTCGCACCCCCTCCCTGGCTCTTCCCTTACGTGGAAAGCACCAGAACACCGCATCCTCACGCCGCCCGCGAGTTCAGCCGCCCGCGAGTTCAGCCGCCCAGTCGCAGCGTCGGGCAGCTCCTGGCAGCAGAGGCTGAGCAGCGGCTCCGAGCCCTGGAGAACCCCTTGTCCCCGGGTCCCCTCACCCCAGCTCCAGACTGCTCAGGTGGGGGCAGGAAGGAGCCGCTTGCTGCGGGGGAGGCGGGTCACAGGGGTTCAGATTTCCCGGCCGTCAGAGGGCGTCCTTGTCCCCTCTCCAGGAGTTTGGAGCCACCGTCTTGTTCCCTCAGATGGTGTCCCCAGCTCAGCGCAGAAGTATGAGGTGTCCGTTTGCAGAATGGATGAAAACTTTGTCTAGAGAATAAGTTAGCACTCGATGGTGAAATTGTCGTGTGTGCATTCCATAATTTAAAGAAAACGTACGTCACGGGAGGCCGATGCCCAGAGCGGCGGGAAAGGCGGGTGCGGTGTGTAACAATGGGTGTCACTTGGAGCAGGAGTGGCTGCCACATTAGAAACCTCTGCTCAGACATCTGTCCCCTGCTCCTCGTGGCCGAGACCTTGCCACGTGAAGGAGACAGGCGGGCCCGGGCCTGGCCCCCTCGGGCGCGGGCCGGGTGCTGTTCCCACGTCTGCGTGGACACAGCCACGGCGCGTACGGGGGACAGACCGGCAGCCCGGTGGCTCCCAGGACCCGCTGAGTGCGCACGCGCGGAAGGACACGCTTGTGCGGCGGGCGACTGGCCCTCGGGCCTCGCCCCGCCTGGCGCCCCCGCGTCATCCCCGCGCAGCAAGCGGCGTCCTGAGCTGTGTTGCCGTGGAACCTGCCTTGTTACATTTCTGCCCCGTCAGTGTAACAATGGGTGTCACTTGGAGCAGGAGTGGCTGCCACATTAGAAACCTCTGCTCAGACATCTGTCCCCTGCTCCTCGTGGCCGAGACCTTGCCACGTGAAGGAGACAGGCGGGCCAGGCTCTGGCCCCTGAGGGCTGGGCAGGGGCTGGGGGCACCCTGGCCTTCCTCGGCAGACTTGAAGCCCACGGTGTTTCTACAGCAGTCGCCGTCGCCCAGACCGTCACCGGGCGCAGGGGGGCAGCGACAAGGCGCGAAGCAGAGTCGCCACCTTTCCAGGGCACACAGGACGCAGGAAAGCGGCTGGTGACAGCGGGTGGAGTGGGGAGTGTCACACGTACCTCATCTGGAGACTCTTGAAGAGACGATGTGATCTTGTGTAAACGCATGTCCCCGAGTGTAGACACCTGCAATGGAGGGTAGGCGTGGGCAGGCTCGCAAGGACGAGCCACGTCGGAGGACCTGCAAACGGAAGCTGGCAGGTACTCAGGTAGACAGAGGGGACGGCTTTGAAATCCCGCATAAGTGTTCCTTCAAACGAGCAGAGATTTTGAAGGTGCCTGGAGATGGTGGCGACAACTGATCAGGGCTGTGCAGGACGGTCCCTTGGGAAGAGGCCGATCGGGAGACCTCGGGCCGTGGCCAGCGCTGTGGGGCCAGCAGCTCAGAGCGCGCGTCCCGAGACGACGCCTGGCTGATTCTGGATGGCGACCGCGTCCTGGGCCTCACGTGTGACCTGTTTCCGGAGTCACGCTCCTAGGACTCTGCAGTGAAACGTGAATGAGCCCCACGCCGCCAGGGTCGAAGCTAAGGCCACCGTTCCACGCTGACCCTATTCAAGAAACAGGCATTAAAACGCGAGTCGCAGTTTTGCTTCGACGGGCCTGAATCCGGGAACGTTTTCATGGGACGCGAACTTCCCATCAATTTCACCTTTGTAGCTTCCAGTCAGGATCCTGTGTTCTCTCCAGATCAGGGACCCCAGGGACACACGGTCGCCGCCCGGAGCGAGTCTGCGTTCTGCGAACACCAGCGCATGGGGAGCCTGGGGTCCGCGGGTGACAGGAGACATGCCGCCCCAGGTTCTTCGACTGACCGTGAGTCTTCAGCACATTAGCCGGTGCACAGCCGCAGGCCACAGGCCTCGGGCAGTGGCGGGTGGCAGGTGGGAAGCAGAAGACAGCACCCGCGGGGCCAGCTGGGAGAGGACCGTCTGAGCATGCGCCGAAGCGTGCTCCGTGGTCGCGGGGGCGGGGCCTCGATGAAGTGTGTGGGCGTAACCGCGGGGTCCAGACCCCAAATCAGAACCCTCCTCTTCAGATGCACCTGGAAATAATAAGGAATTCCGGCTGCCCGTTTTGAGGAAGCTGGCAACGTGTTGCAGGTGTTCACAGTTCCTCTCCAGTGCAGCTCCGTGGGGGCTGAGGGGTCAAGGCCGAGGGCGTGGAGCTCGGCACCCGAACCGCCCCGGGGCCGC
The DNA here is from genome assembly GCF_000325575.1 of Pteropus alecto. Lineage (NCBI taxonomy): Eukaryota > Metazoa > Chordata > Mammalia > Chiroptera > Pteropodidae > Pteropus > Pteropus alecto. The sequence goes on along the minus strand of NW_006440135.1, from coordinate 3,667,485 downwards.
CAGTAAAGAGCACACGCCTGCCGGCAGTCGCTCCCGCCACCGCCTTGAAGCCCACCAACCCAGCTTCTGGGAACGGAGGGGACCCACAGCCTCCCGAGAGCCCTTCTGTGCATTGAGAAGTCCACGCGCAAACAGGACACGCGGGACCCCCCTCGGGTGCTGGGGACTCTTCCATCTCAGAACCGCAGACGCGTCCACAAACCAAGGGCTGCGTTTCGTCTCATAGGATGCGCGGCGGCTCCTTGGAGAGACAAATCTGAGCAGCTGCGGGCTGGACGTGACCGCCTGCGGGGCCAGGGCCAGGCGGGGGTGGGCCCTGGCAGAGGCAGGCGAGGCCATGGGCATGCATGCACATTATGGTCTGTGTGCGTGGGCATGCACGTGTGTGTGTGACATACATTATGTATGGGTGTACACATATATGTGGTATGCAGATACGTGTGTGACATGCATTGTGTGTGCATGGGCATGTGTGATGCACATTGTGTGTGCATATGTGTGTACACATGTATGTGTGACACTGTGTGTGGGCATGCACATGCATGCGTGTATGCGGGTGCATGTGTGTTTGCATTATGTGTATGCACATACATGTGTGTACACATGAATTTGTGGCATTGTAAGTGGGCATACACATGCATGATGTGGTGCATGCATGTTCACATTGTATGTGTGTGCATGTATGTGAGTACGCATGTGCGTGCATGACGTGCACTGTGTCTGTGTGGGCCTGCACATACCTATTGTGTGTGCATGGGCATGTGTGATGCACATTGTGCGCATGCATACGTGTGTACACATGCATGTGTGACACTGTGTGTGGACATGCACATGCATGCATGTATGTGGGCGCACGTGTGTTTGCATTGTGTGTATGCACATACACGTGTGTACACATGAATTTGTGGCATTGTAAGTGGGCATGCACATGAGTGTATTATGTGGTGCATGCATGTTCACGTTGTATGTGTGCGCATGTACGTGAGTACGCGTGTGCGTGCATGACGTGCACTGTGTGTGTGTGGGCCTGCACATACCGCAGTGTGTCCCTGCATCGGGAAGGTGGGCTGGTGCAGGACTAACCCTCCAGGTGTCACAGGCACCACATGGTAAGGGACCCTTTCCCGGGACCTGAGTCTGGTACAGGAGACGCTGAGGCCTTCATTCCGGAGGACAGATGTGCACCTCCCCTGCCGTGATGGCAGACGCCGCTGTTCAGCCCTGACCCTGTAGACACAGAGGACTCTTGATGCCTCTGGAACGTAGATGCAGAGGACTCTTGGTGTCCCCGGGGAGGGCTGGGTGACTCTCCAGCACCAGGGACGAGAGGAAAGAGAGAAGTGGCTGTTGTGCCAGCCCATACCGCCTGTGCCGGCTTTGCCCGTGATGAGGCCATCGAGCCTCGAGCATAACCTCATCAGTCGCCAGGCATTCCAGGAGCCGACTGAATCCATGATTCAGTCATCTTACGATCTGGCCAAACCAGAGGTGCGGGAGGCCTGTGGCCTGGCAGGCCTCCGCCGAGGGCTTCGGGGTACCTGCCCTCCCGCTGCCGGCAGTTTGGGGCTGTGTCCTGGCCCAGTTTGGCATCCTCTGTGCCAGGCAAGTGAACAGACTCACATCAGCTAAACACACACATGATTAAAGCAGGAGGCGTCCCTTCAAATGCCCGAACACATCCGTCCTTGCCGAAGGCTCCGGGACGCCTGTCCGAGCCTGTCCATCTCCTCCGGCGGGTGAAGACGGGCAGAGAACGGGCAACGCCAGGCGAGCGCCTCTCTGCAGCTCATCGCCACCACGGGAGATAGGGGCCGCTTGGCCCGCTCGGGTGGCAGGCTGCAAGCTCAGCCGCCAGACCGGCTGCTCACTGTCACGACGTGGCCACGACGGCGGAGAATGGTCTGCTGAGACGGTCAGCGCGGGCCTCGGGGTGCCTGCCACAGGCCCCTGAGTGCGCGTGAGGCACCCCGGGGCCCCACAAGGCTCACCCATCACAAGAGGCCGACTCGGGCCGGGCGTGAGAACACACAGCCTCTTCCCTTTGGTCGCTGGCGCAGACAGCTGTTGGTGGAGGGAGGCAGCTCGTGGAGAAAGGTGGCCCTTGCAGACGACGTAGGTCCAGCCCGCGTCGGCGGAAGCGTCTCCAGCCACCGCGTGAAGCTCTGTCGTGCCCCAGAGAGTGTGAGTGCACGGTGCAGAGTGACACATCTGTCACTGGGCGGTGGATAAGGCCTCAGTGATGCCGCCTCGCTCACGCGTGGAAGAAGTCACGCCCGTTCTCCCAGCCTCTGTGCCTGTCGCGGGAGCCCCGGAAGCAGAGGAGCGGGCGACTTCCTGCAGGCTCCCGCGTGCTCCCCCGAGAGCCGGTGACCCGGTGTCCCAGGATGCTAGCGATCCCGCTGCAGGGTCCTCCCAGTGCGCCCGGGGGCGCTACCTGGAGGACAGAGAGCAGGTGAGGACTGAGGCCCCGGTGGGGCTGTGGTCAGGGACAGGCCATCGCAAGGCCACCAGTCAGCTCCCAGCACCAAGCCCCTCTCCTCCCCCAGGGCCCGACCTGGGTGGGATGAAGAAGATCCGGCCCCAAGGGAGCTTTGCAGGGGAGACCTTCCCATGGGGTGATGGAATCGCGTCCCCCAGATCACATGTCGAAGTCCTGACCCCCACAACCTCAGAACGTGATCACATTTGGAAACGGGGGGCTGCGGACGTGATCAGTTAAGATGACGTTCTGGAGAAGGGTGGTCCCTGAGCCAGGGTGACTGCGTCCTTATGGGAAGGGGCAGCTTAGGCACAGACACGTGCAGGGGACCCTATAAAACACGAGTGCAAAACGAGGTGACGTTTCCACAAGCCATGGGACGTGATAGCCACCTCCCTGAGGCTGAGAGGCCTGGGCCAGACAGTCCCTCCGGCCGCAGGGGAGCCAGCCTGCCCCCACCTTGTTCTGCACTTCCGGTCCAGAACCCGGACAGAGTGAAGTTCTGTGTTTACAGCTGTCCAGTGTGGCCCCAGGACACCCGCCCTCTCTCCCTGTCCTGCCCCCGCCCTAGTCCTGATCCTCGTCAGCTTTTCTGTTGGCTCCCGCTCCAGAGGGGAGAGAGGGCTGTGTTTAGGGGTCCTGAGGACCTTGGCGGTGGCCTTAGGGGTGCCCAGAACGGCATTCACATGGCAGGTCTGCCCTGCCCTGGCTGAGACCCTGCACGGTTCCTGACGCTGCAGGCCCCTGCAGGCGGTGGTGACCTCTGCCCGCGGCTCCTTGGGAGGGGTGTGACATGCTCATGGGGCTGGGGTCTGGTCCAGGGGGCGCATGGGCATCGGGCCTGCAGGTCAGAGGCGGCTCCTTCTTTCTTCTGAATGGATGAAGGAGGGACGCCTAGGTTCCCAGGCTAATGCCGTGTTGGGTGACAAAAGACAAGGAGCCAAGGTCTAATTCGGGTGTGGGATGGGCCAGGCCTTCTCGCGTGATCTTCCTCCGCGCGAAGAAGCGGGAGGCGGCGAGGTCAGCGCGGGCGCGGAAGGCGGGTGGACTCAGGCCTGGGGCGGAAGGCGGCGTGGCTGGCGGGAGGCTCCTGGTGCGGGGCACTGCCCGTGACTGGGTGTCCGCAGGCTGCCCGTGATGCCCCGCGGCGGTGTCTGGATGCTACCTGTGATGGTGTCGGGACACTTTGGTGTCAGGGCCGCCACCCACGGGGCGGCGCTGAGCCCCAGAGCGCGCGGGGTCGCCTTGGAGCGCGCAGAGGTTGGGACCGCGGTGCCCACGCCCGCTCCCCGGTGTAAAACGGAACCACGGCCGTGCCTGCAAACCCGCACACACGCGGGGCCGCGCCCAGCCCCCGGGCTGCCGTGGAGCTTGGGGTGCAAAGCTAGGTGTTCCTGCCCCCTGGGAGGAGGCCCCGTCCCCGCTGAGAGAGACCCCATGCCACGCTGTCCCGGCTTCTGCTCGGAGACCGTCCCCACCCACACTGGTCCCTGGCCGTCCTGCCCCCAGTGAAGAAACAGAATTTTTCACCCCAGCTGCTGACGAACTGCTCGCGCTGTGCCCCGTCCGCTCCCGGACTCCGCCCCTCCCCCCTCTCCCCCCATCTTCCCGGGGCGCAGATTTACTCCTTTCTGCCTGCGCGCCAGGAGCCCCCCAGGTCCAGACATGGCCAAGCATTCTCCAGAGGCAGCTCCGAGCCCCGGGCGGACTGCCCGCACCCCTGGGGAGCCTCCTGAACCTGGCCTCAGTCCTGCGGTGTCCCCGGGCCCCGCCTTTGCCCTGCCCGCCTTTCAGGGCCCCGCGTTCCTGTTTGCTCAAGAGAGGCCCTGCCCTCGGTGCCCCACGCGGCCCTCAGTGTCCCCATGCGGCCGGCCCTCGGTGCCCCACGCGGCCCTCGGTGTCCCCACACGGCCCTCGAGACCCCTGCCCTGACCTCGCCTGTGTCCGTCGTCCCTCTGGCCGCCAGGAAGCGCACGGGCACCTGCTCACCGAGGCGTCCACACACATGCTCCCCGCGTGGGCCAGCGGCCCAGGGCGGAGCACGCACTCTGGGTTTCTGTGTCGGGGCCTCCAGACTCCACGGGCTGCTCACCGGGGCTCAGCGGGCTGGACGTCTTGTTCATCTTGTGGCGATTTCGTTTTCAGCAGGTGGCTAGAGAGGGGGTGCAACACTTGGTTCAGTGTCGTGATCACAGCAGGGCGAGGATTACTGTGCCCGCTACAGGGTCCGACACTCAGGCGAGGCCACCTTCGGCCTTCGGGCTGGGAGCACCGGCTGGTGATGGCTGACGGAGACCGGCTTTGACCTCGTGTCTGTGGGAGGGACGGGGTCGTCCCTTGCAAATGCTTAGACACTGTTTTGTCACACTGGTGGGATTGTTCCACCCTCTCCGTTTACGGGCCACACCGGGGTGGTGCGTTCATGCGGGGTGCCGGTGCGGATGGGCTCCCCTTTGCCGCAGGCCCCACCTCCTCCTGCCCGGGGCTCTCCGCCCTCGTTTGCACCTCCGTTTTGCTGTTAGGAGCTCAGTACTCCGTCTCAGATGTACACCCCGCGATTTCTTCATTAACCTGATCCGTGCTGTGGGAGCTGGGGGCAAGGCCCTGTGATCAGGACAGCGCCTGGAGCCACATGACCCGGCGCCCGCCTTCCCGAGGGGAGCCGTGACTGTCGGGGTGCAATTCCATCTCACTCATACCCCTTGATTTCTTATAAAGGACAAGATCAAGTGTTTTATACCAGGATCGAGTTTTCATAACCGCACAGAATAAATATTTTAAAGTCCGTAATTCAAACAGGTGGCAGGTGGCGTGGTGGCAGGGCTGGGTCAGGGGTGAGGGCGTGAGCAGCGGCTGTGGGGCTGGCTGACGTTTGAGCCACCTTCCTAAAGTGTAGGCGACTTAACGGACGCACTCGCAGTGACGGTCCCTGTCCTCCCCCGTGTCGAGTCAGTGGCATTCACGGGACAGTGGCAGCTCGTTCCCTACTCCCCGCTTTTTTTTTCCCTGCACCGCCTGCGGGAGCGGCGCGGTGGACGCTGGGTAAACGCGACGGGGGTAAACCCGAGCCTCACGCTGGGGACACTGGCAGCTGGTGGCGGAAGGGGTCGTCCGCCTGCTCTGGCGCGGACACAGCCAGACTTCCCTAGCAAGCCAGAGGCACAGCTGAACTTTCGAAGGTTCCAGCACCTTCCCGAGACACCCCGCCCACGCCGCCCAGCGCTGGGTCTTCCCCGGAAGTGAGGCGGACGGAGGACGACGCTTCTGGTCAGATGCTGCCGCCGTCCAGCGTCCCTCCGCATTGTCATTTTCCTTCCCAGTCCCTTAGTCACCCAAGGCCGCTTTGCCAGTACACAGTGTTCTCCACGTCCTCCTGGGGTGTAACGGTCCTACTTGCAAGTGAGGTTTTGGGTCCCATTGTCTTTTCTTGGGGATGGGACGGGACGGGACACTCGCTCACGGGGTGGATTCTTCTCCCCAGGGGGTCGTGTCAACCCGCGGGCCTCACCTGCTCGCCCCCGCTCGCCCCTGTTGTGCCGGGTTATGGGCCTGCTGGCAAGTCGTAAAATCCGCTGCTTTAAAGAAAAACAAAAAAACTGCCTTGATTTAAAAACTTGGCCCCAGCTCTGTCCTGGACAGCTGATGGATCGCTTGCCCGTCCCGTCCCCTGTGGCCTCCTGCGCTCCCACAGTGGGGTCACAGTGCAAAGCAACCTCTTGTGATGCAGGATTCCTGAACGTGTGGGGCCCGCTCACAATAACAGCCCGTCAGAAATGCACTTTAAATTCATTCGAAGTTGTCTTTGAGTAAGATGTGCTCCTCCAAATACTGTAATTCCCATCACACCCTCACAAAAGCCCCATTCATGGGCCCAACAATATCGTAATGTTCGCGCCCGCCCGGAAGGGCAGCCCCTCTGCCAAGGCGCGCCCGCGAGCCGGGCACATCCGTCCCCCGGCGGA
>NW_006440135.1:3648290-3660949 GCF_000325575.1 Pteropus alecto | reverse complement strand
GCCGGGGGCGGGCACCGCGTCGCTGCCAAAGCCAAGGGGCGTGGGCACCCGCCCTCCGCGCGAAACGCCCCCGGGGGCCGAGAGAAGTGCCCGAATCAGCTGGAACGTGTGTCACGAGCACCCCGCAGTACCCCCAAAGCGAGGGGGGGCTCACGCAGCGCTGACGTTAACACGTTCTGATCCGGGACCCGTCTGCGAGCGCCCTGGCACCAAGCCGACTGCGGAGACAGGACGATGCGTTTGAAGCATCCGAGGGGGCGGGGGCCGGGGCCGCGGACCTGACCGCGCAGCCCCGCGGGAGCCTGACTGTGCGCCCGGCGGAGCCCAGAGGTGACCGCTGGGACGGACCGCACACCCACGGCAGCTCCAGGCGCTGCTCGGCCCCTCCAGCCGCTGTCCCCGCTCCAGCCGCTGCCCCCCCTCCAGCCGCTGTCCCCGCTCCAGCGGGCGTCCCTCCTCCGTCGTGGGGCAGGCCTCCAGCGGGAGCCTGCCCTTTGCAGACACCTGTCTCTCTGCGGTGGCTGCAGTGTGGCTGGGTCCTTCCTGGCCTTCATGCGGCACTCTGAGAGCGAGGACGGATCAGCCACCGGCGCCTCCTCTGTGTCCCCAGTTTCACTCAGCAGGGGCTGAGGTAGGCAGGGCGCAGGTCCCAGGAGAGGTGGGGGGCGCACTGGGTTCCTGGCTCGGGTCCGCCCGGCGTCCATGGCCCCGCCCCTTCGGGGACGCTGTTGGCAGGATGTGCGCCATCACCCTTCCTGCTCTAAGTGGCAGCTTCGCTTGTGGGAAGTGAGGTTTCTCACGTGCAAGCCTGTGTCCCACCCCTGGGTGACATCCAAGTCCAGCCGTTATATTCGATTCTGAACAAAGCCGATGTAATAAAACACGATGTCAGGCAGGGTTCGACCTCGAAGCTTCTGTGTGTGTGTGTCCTTTTTCCTTTTAGAAGGACCTGGGTAGAGGTGGAGAGCATGTCACCTTGCTTCCTCGTCCTGGAAGGCCATTTGTCTTTTGGGTACTAGGGAGGGGCCTTGCTGCCCCGGCGTCCCCACCAGACCCTGGACGCCACGTGCAGGCATAGGCTGGTCCATCATTGACCGCCAGGACATGCACGGTGGCCTGGGTGTCCCCGCCTTGTCCCCCCGCCTGTGGGGCCCGCAGGGTGGTTTTCTGCCCAGCTGTCATCCCGTTGTCCCTGGTTGGTGTCCCGAGGATCTGAACACACACGTCACCTTCTGACAGAATATAAATAAGTTTCTCCACTGTGACTTTGCATGTCTGCCTTCCCAGCAGGCACGTGAACCGGCCCTCGGCCCCAACGCACACACCACATCCGTGGACGAGGGGCGCTGTTGGAATGCGCTGTGTTCGCACGCACGCGTCGCTGCCCGGAGTGCCCCTTGTCCCCCTGCCGGGCCGTGGGGCCCTGCATGGCATTACTGGGCCTCTGAGGGCTGAAGAAACCGAGCTCTCACATTCTGACTCAGCTCAGGATAAATATTTCCACATTTTCGGAAGGTTGAAGTTTGTAAATACAGGCTACGAAACATCACTTTGTCTCCAGGAGACACAGGTGTTGCTCACGTGGGCAAACTCACTCGAAATCATGAAGGAAGGAAATGGGGCCATTCGCACATCCCCAGGTGGCTGTCAACACGCCTCGACTTATTTTTTATTCTGTGTAAGCGAAGTGCACACACAGATCCGGAGTCAGACACCTCCGCTCCCCAAACCTCGGTGCACAGCAAGGAGTGAGCTGATTCTCTTGCAAGAGCTGCCGCTGGGCCGTGAGCTCCGAGACACCCGGGAGAGGCGCCGGTGACCTGGCGGGTCTGAGGGAGGACGTGCCTGCCCTCTTCTCTGAGCTCCTTGCCCTCCTGAGGGGACAGCCGGTGAGGGGAAGACAGCGTGGCCGAGACACTGTGACCACACGGGTGACTGAGAGAGGGGCTGTGACAAGATTTTCATTAGCCTGTGGTCCACAGGAAGACTTCTGAGGGGATCTAAGTGAACCCCAGACACTCTCGTGCCTTTTCCGGGGCGCGGGTCACCTGTCCTCCGTCCTCGGTCAACCTCAGAGTTACCGGCCTCCCAGCCTTCCCAGGCCGCGCCCGGCCCATCGCTGGAGACGCATCCTCCCGACGGTAGCTGTGACTGACGCGACCTTCCAGGCACAGCAGTGCGCTCCGAGCAGCGGTCCCACAGCGTCAGCTCCCAGGGCCCCAGGAAAACCCCGAGAATGCGCAGCCCTCTCCCGCTGCCTCCGTCATCAGGGTCCAGGCCGAGGACACGCCAGTGGAGCTGGTCATCAGGGACAGCCAAGCCGGCAGAGCTGGCCCTCGGAGTTCAGGTCGAAAAGCGTGAGACGCCCCTTTCGATTTCCTCCTGGGTCATTCGGAGGGAGCGGCCTCTTTCCGTGGCAGGACCTGCTGCTCCAGGGCCACTGCATTTTATACCTCTGAGTTTGTCCCCAGAGTTAAAACCGCGTTGGACAGTGAGGGTGGAAAGAGAGAAGTGCCGCAGAAGGACCCGAGCGCCCCGAGCCGAGGCCGAGGAGCGGTGGGAGCCCCGCCCCCGCTTCTCCCGCAAGGGCGCTGGTCCCCGCCCGCCAGGCGACACTGCCACGCATCCTTCCAAATGATTTCAGAGTCGCACCTGAAGCCAATCTAAGTGCCTCTCATCTTAGGCACAGTCCGCTCATTGGGGTCAACTTTGTCCTCCCGCGCTGTCATTAACGGCCCCTGAACACGCGTTCTCTCCCTGACAGACCGATGGCTTCGCCTGAGCCCTGACTGTATCTGTGGCATCAGACTTGAAAACCGTAATTTGAAGAAGGCGAGTCCTCTGCCTTCGCGGAGGCCGGGGCCGCCTTGGCTTTTTCAAAGACGGACCTCAGGCGGCTCCTTTTAAATTTGAGCTGACATTCTTTGTCCAGGGATTTGCAATCCTGTAGAATATTAAAGGCCCGTCTTTATCTTTAAAATATACTTTTAAAATCTGTTCTCTGTGGGCCCATTTTAGTCTCTGGATGATTAAGCGACATTAACCAGCAAGTGAATGAGACCCCAGCATGAGTCACTAAATGGAACCGCATGTTTTAAAAATAATTGATTCGGGTGGGCGCAGCAGGTTCAGCCACCCACAGGACACCAGGCCGCCTGTGCCCCGGCCAGGCCCCCCGGCGCCACATGACCCAGGTAGGTCACGGGACCCCACCTGCCTGGGTCCTGCGTGAGGAACGTGATCCCCACTGAAGGCTGCTCAGGCATGAACCAGAAACACACTTTCTGGGGAGAATCGCTCTGGAATTGGCCCATCACGGGGAGGAGGCAGCCGGACCGAAACGGCACGAGGGAACCGGAACGCAGAGAGGGGACGCGACACGCCGCGTGGGCAGGAAGGCAGGGGGCGTACACCTCTAAAATAAAGTCCGAATCATAACAATAACGTGCCATGTTATAATTTTGTTGGCTATTACCATTGAGAGCATTGACAACTGTCCAGGAAGGGCCATCCCGCCAGCCCCCAACCCCGAGGCCTCTGTGGCCTGCTTCCGCGTCCCCATGGCCACCTCGCTCCGCCCTCCACTCGGCCCTGGGTCTGGGGTCCTTGGCTTCTCACGTCTGCCCACGTGGCGGGTGGGCTGCTAACGCTTCTGGCCTTTGAACGTGCGAACATTTCCTCCTGTCGTTTGGCCCCCAGACATCCTGGCGATCTCTGTGCAGAAAAGATGTCCCCAGAGCCATGACATCACAGCACTGAAGGACGGGGACAGGCAAAGGGCCTCGGCAGGGCCTCGGGCATGGTGCCATTCACAGCGTCACCGTCAGGGGGCTGGAGCCCAGGGCTGCAAGGCCGACCAAAGTCCGTGCATCGGGGGGAGGCGAAGGCAGCAGCTCTCACCCAGGGGACACTAGGCGCTGTCAGGAGATGTTTGTGGCCGTCACGACTGGTGAGTGCTACGGGCTTCTGGTGGGCAGAGGCCAGGGATGCTGCTAACTGTCCCGCAGTGCCCAGGACAGGCCACCGCCGACAGTGCGTTTCCAGCTGTGTCTGGGATGTGCTCCATACTCGCCGCAATCCACAGATAAATACGCCCAACGACAGGACACTTCCGCGAGGGCCTTCTCCCGCCAGCCGCGGGGCCTGTCAGTGCAACAAGCGAAGAAAGCTGTCGGCAGCCACGCGGCGAGGGTGTCCCACATCGGCCCTTTTCTTCTTGGAAAGACGTGGCTTTGAGCTAAACCCTAGCGGGCGTGCTCAGGGCCTGGGGGGAGAAACGGCCGGTGCTGTGTCCAGCGGCACTGGCATCATTCCCAGAGTCCCGCGTGTCTGCCTGGACCCTGAGGTCAGAGGTGAAGACCCCGGAGGATGAGCTGCCCCAGGGACTGTGCTCACACGTGCAGTGACTCCGGGCGAAGTCAGGCATCGGTGGAGGGTGCCGGGCCAGGAAACCGGGCACCAAGCCGTTTTCGTTTTGAGTTAAACGCTGCTTTCTCTTTTGATCACGGTTTCGTCTGCTTTGCCAGAGGGAACGCCACCCACGTCAGCGTATTTCTGCAGCTTTTCTTTGACTCCGGTGGTAACTCCCTTAATTAGAAAGATTAGGATCGCACGCAGTGGCGTGCTTTGCTAGCATAAACTTGTCACGGCCGCCCGATGTGCAATAACCTCCACAGGACCCTTCGGGAAATCACAGGTGAGCACCAGCGCTGCACGCGCTTGTGAGTGAGCGGGACCCGTTCGTCACAACCGTGGACGCTCAACGCGGACGGCGTTAAGGGCCACCAAGCCCAGCGCCTCCCGCCCTCCGGAGCTCACCGGACTCTTCCTGGACCGCGGGCCTCAGACTGTCACCCAGGGCAGCGTTCCCGGACCGGCCGACCCCTGTGAGGACCGCCGCTCACGCGTTCTCATGTGCACGGCGTCTTTCACGTGACGCCCCGGTAAAGCCGCCCCCGTAAGAACACATGAACCAGAACTTGCGTGAACAGCTTCCGAATGCGCAGGGAATGGCTTTGAACGTTTGCAGAGAGCGGCTCCATCTTCACGTAGGGAGGAATCTGCCGACGCGCAAGCCAGAGAGACGCGTTTTTCAAGCCTCTCACGGCGCAGACTCGTCTGGGCAGCGCAGCCCCCTGCGGCCCCCGCGGCCTCGTCGAGTCCCTGGCCGGGGCTCCTGGGAGAAACTGCCTCACCTTTCCCCTCGCCTGGCCGAGTCTGGCGGCCGGCGGGCAGCTCCAGACCGTGCTCCGCAGCACACACTCTTTAAATGATCTTAGAAAACATTGAACGAGCTCACGGCACCCTAAGCGAACTCGCAACGCTTGCTTTCTCCCCACCAGAAGCGGATGGCGCAGGTGCAAAGCCGTAGCCGTGCCTGTCTGGGACAGTCCTCGCTGTCACAGTGGCCAAGCCATGACCGTTAGCGCCTCGGAGGCCCTGGGACCGGCCACTTTGCCGTGAGCACCCAGCTCCCGGGGACACGAGGCTCCCAGCACCCGCCTTGTCCTGCGGCCCCCTCCTCTGGGCCTTTGCCCTGCCACGCTCGGCCACAGGGTCCTCCCAGTCCCGAAGCGGGGCTTTAGTGACGTCCTGTTCTTTGTAGATCGGCTGGGTACTTGGCCCCCAGCGGGGTGATGTGCTTCCCCCAGACCGAGTTTATTAAGGTGGCTGGAGAGAGACAGACACAGGTGACCCTTCACCCCAGGAAAGCTGGGTGAGCTGTGCCCTCAGGTGGAGCATGGAGCACATGTCTCAGGTGGTTTGCTGAGGTTCATGGAGCACCCCCGTGAAGTACAGTCTCTGAGAATAACCAGGAGCGCCAGGCAGGTTTGTGCACAGACGTGAACACACGGACTGTAATTCACCCCGGTGATAAGTCTGACTCCTCGGGGGGGGAGGAGATGGATGCAGCACGCTGATCGTGCCCCGCGTAATACAATCCGACATAATCACAGGTGAAATTGCTCATGCTGTGGACATTTAAATGGCAGAACTAAAAAAAAAAATCATAGCAACCCCAAACGTATGTGAGAAAGACATAAACATCCACACGTACGTGAAAAAAGTCTGGGGGAAAACACCCTAATGTGTTCAAAACAGATCTACGAAGTAAGGTCAGGGGTTCTTTTTCAAAAAATATGTTCTTCACTATTTTCTAATTGGTGCTTCATTGTCAGGACACTTAAAATCATATCTTCAGCTAAAATTACTTGCCAAGAAAAACGCTCCTGAAATACTGTGAGCTGAGAAAGGCGTTTCGTGCCGATGGTCCCGTTTCTCAGGACGGTAAGCAGAACAGGAGCGGCACAGGAGCCGACGCCGGGGGCCCCGACGGGCAGGCCGAGCGCCGGGCACTGGGCATCAGACGGGCTCCGACGCGGGGCCGGGCCCCGGGCAGCCCCACGCACGGGAAAGGGGGCTGCGGAACGCCGGCCTGCTCCCCACGGGCCTGGCTGCTTCCTCTCTCCCATGAATGCCCACCTGCCTGGGCGCTGCGCAACCTGCTCCGAGGCCCGGTGTGAGAAGCTGCAGGCCCCAAGGGGAGTGTCAGGCGTGTGCGGAAAGTCCCGCGTGGCCTGCGGAAGCCCAGTGGTGGGCAGAGCCCGGGCGGGCAGTGAACACGCCCGACGTGCTTTCTCGTGAGAGACCGAACCTGAGCAGTTTCTAACGTCCCACAGAGGAAATCAGACTCTTGGGACCTAAAACGCTACGGATGAATCAAAACTGGCGCAGGGCTTAGGGACGCGATGACCGGGAAGCCACGCGCTGTCAGGGGGCAGACACCCAGGAGGGGACCCCACTGCAGGCGGCCGCAGGCTCCCGTGGGCCGTGGGGCCTCAGGCGAGCTTCGGAGGGGCCGCACGGAGGGAGCCGCGTGTCCTCGCTCCTGGGAGAGGATGACTCGTCCTCTCTAGGAGAAGGTGGCCGCCGTGGACGCGACCGCGGCTTCCTGGACGCAGGCAGCACAGGGCCCGCGCTGGGAGGAGTTGCTGCGTTTGTCGTAAATTCCTTCCAGAACGACTCTGCTTTCAGCTCCGGGCGGGAGGGCGTCTTTGATACGAGACATGAAGGATTACGCGGAGGTGCGAGGACGGGGCCGCACCTGACAGGTGTGCTCCTGGTCCCGGGCCAGGTAACTCACTAAGACTAACCTGGGGCACATTCGCATCTGAAAGCCAAGCCTGACATCCAGAGAAATCAAAGCGTGTGACACAGCTGAAGGCTTTATGTGCGCGAACGAAGCTGAAATGCAGGAGCTGGGCTCCCAGGACAGACTCCAGCGAGTTCTGTGGGCCGAGCCCAGGGCGACCACAAAGAGCCCCCCGCCCGCTCGCCTGACCGGGGCCGGGGTGTGGGGCGAATGCAGGGCCCGTCCCCAGCCTGCGTGGGGGCCGAGGGGCCACCGTGACAGACAGTGCCAGCAGGGTGCACGTCCCCCGCCTCCTCTGCCTCACAGAGCCCACGGGGGACCCAGCACGCAGGGAGGGGACAGAGACGGAGGGGACAGAGGGCGGGAAGGACGGGGAGGAGGGCGGCTTACGCGTCTGTGAAATGGAAATAAAACCTGCAGAAAACGAAGCCGAGGAGGGTGTGGAAGGTGCCGTGAAGCGTGTCTGTTTTCTGTAGCACTGAGTCCTCACGCAACGCCAGACGCGACCCGCGGCCGCTCTGCCAGCCCCGTGCACGGGGACGAGCTCGGCCCTCCTCGCAGTGCGCGGGGTCATCACTGTCTGGCCGTCGGGGGTGCGGCGGGCCCCGTGCGTTGAGCTCGCACTCACTGGGGAGCGGGGCCACGGGTCCTTCGGGGCAGCCCTAACACCTCCCCGTGCTCACCGCTCAGCCGTGCACGTGCGTCCCGTCCCGGACGACACCGGTGGCTTAGTCTTGTCATTTTTGGTTTTAATTCCGTGGACATGATTCTGTTTATGGAAACTTCTGGCTAAATGGACACTGGAGCTCTCCAGGACGGGCCACTGCCTTCGTAAGGACCTTTACTTTCCTGGTGGCGACGGACTCAGTGTTCGTGTACCCCCAGATCAGGAGTTGAGACCCCCCCCACAGTGTGCTGCCGCAGGTGATGATTAGACCAGGAGGGTGACACAGTCGTAATGGGGTCAGGGCCCCAAAGGCCCCCCCACCCCACCACCCCATGAGGACTGCCAGAGGACGGCCGTCCGAGCCACCCACAGGGTCCTCGCTGGGCACAGAATGTGCTGGAGCCTTGTCCTTGGACGCCCAGCCTCTGGATGTGATGATAAGCATTCGCTGTGTAAGGGTGTGCTGTCATGGGCAGGAGCCGGGCTGACACCAGGCACGGTCTTCAGGATCACAGTTCGGTGCCCACAAGGTCAGCTCCTGACAGATGGTCTGCCCTGAGGGATGGAGGGGACATCTCCAAAACGTCCTCGTGGGTCCTCTGTCGGACTTAGGCATCAGCCCCGCCGACCCAGGAGAGCTGGCTGACCACACATCCCTGGTCCGACTAAGTCGCCCACCAACATGGACTAGCTGAACAGCCGGACCCCTTCCAGCCCTTGGAGCAGAGGGGCAGGGACCTGGGCTGCCGGCTTTGAGTGGGTTGGCAGATCCTCCCCGCCACCCTCGACCTCGCCTTCCAGAGCTGCACCACCGCGGGGTCCCTTCTGGAGGGGCACGTGGAGCAGCGGCTGGGGCTTCGGGGACGTGGCCGCCCGACTGTCCCACACGAGCTCCACACCACCCGGGTGTGAGGCCCCCACTGGTCCACTGAGGATCTGTGACTGCTAAGTGAGAAAGCCAACGCTTTGAGCATGAGCCGGTGCCGGGGCCGAAGCGACCCCCCATGGCACAGACACCCCCAAACCCGCCCGGAGTGCGCGCGAGGCTCTGGGGACGTGCCATCGTGCACCTGGCAGGCCACCACGTCTCGTGCCCATGAGTAAGACGAGGCTGAGCGCGCAGCTCGTCTGGTTCGATGTCTCCTTTAAGTCATTACATGGCCGCATAACACGGCTCTCGTTTCTGAGGTGTGATTAAGCTGACACTCATTCCTGATTGAGGTCTGGAATCTTTTATTTCGGAAAAAAAATAGACCTCAGAAGGGAGCAGCCTGGCGCTGTGACACTCGGTGAGGCCATTAAGCTTAATTCCCCTTTCACACTCACTCCAGGGGTGATTTCAATTAAGTGTGTTCAAAATTTATCAGTTTCCTGCATGTTGGAATAAATGATTCAGGGCCACTTATGTGTTCACTGAGTAGAATGTGTTGAAAGGGACACGTTATTGTTATAACTTTTCACAGTTTCTTCATAAATTCACCTAACAGGAGTTTCTATTATTTAAAGCCCTCGTCCTGCACAGTAAATGCCGTGTGTCTCCTGCAGCAACGGCCCTAATCATCTATGGGCGTTTTGGGGGCTCCTGCGGGGCACGCGGCGCCCTCACCCTGGCATGATGCTCCTGCCACGCCATCTGTGGGACGTCAAATATGGCGTTTCTTCTCCCAAGCACAAGGCAGGATGACGCGTCTCGTGACACTATAGCACAGGGATGAGGGAGCGAGCCTGCAGTGAATTTCGGGTGACTGGTGCAGACAGCGGACATCGAAGACTCATTTGGGAGCAGAGTCACAGAACGTTGTAACAGGATGACTTTGTGTAACGCTGAAACACGTATCTGGGCTGAGAAGATGAACTCTTTGGAGGACACGGTCCCCTTGAGGTGACACTAGGTACGTGGGTGGGCATCTGGGCTGCTGTAAGGTCATACTCACCTGCCCCAGGTGATTTACCGAGCACCTGCAGGCCCCCGAGAATCGACCTGCAGAAATCCGCGGGGCGGGGCAGGTCAACGCGACATCCAGTGGTCCACTGGCCGCATCGGGGTGTTTCTGCTTTTCCCCTTGAAGGATTATATTATTGAGAAAACTGTGGCATCTTATGTGTTGTCTGTTTACTTAACGAAAGGACATGGAAGTGACGGCCCGCTCCCATGACAGGCCCTCGCCACCCAGATTCCTCGTTAGCTGGAGGCTGATTGTCACAGGGAGGAGGGCATGGACCCGAAGCTCATCATCGGGAATTTCGGGAAGGGACACGAGGCGGTTCCAACCAGCTCTTCGTCTCCCAGAACACTGCTCCTCATGAATTCGTCGGCTTGAAGCATATACATGAGGACTATGTTCTCTGACCAAAATGAAATAAAATTAGAAATCAGTATCAGAAGGGATTTGGGGAATTCGCAAATCCATGGGAATTAAACTCCACAATTCTAAATAATAAAGGACCGAAAAGAAATCGCGGGAGAAATTCAACAATGCTGTGAAGCAGCTTAAACAACACAGTACGCAAGATGTCGTGGAGCACAGGGCGGACAGAGGTCACGGGGAAAGCTGTCGTCAGTGGAGTAAAGAAGAAAGACCTCGAACTAGCAACTACCCTTCCGGCTGCAGAAACTCGAGCACGGGACAGCACACTGGACCCAAAGCAAGAGGGAGAAAAACCTGACAAAGATTAGAACAGAAATAAATGAAATAGGTAAAAGGAAAACAATAGAGAAAAATCAGTGAATCCAAAAGTTAGTCCCTTGAAAAGATCAACAAAAAAGACAACCCGTTAGCTAGAAAGACGAAGGAAAACAGACAGCAGACCCGAGTTACTAAACGGGCATGAAAGAAAAGCTATAAATGCTGATCGTACAGAAACGACCATAATAGCACACTATGAAAAACTGTATGCCAACGAATTAGATAGCCTCGATGACATAGAAACATTCTAGAAAGGCAAAACTACTAAAACCGACTCTACAGGAAATAAAACACCCGAATAAACCTGTAACAAATAAAGAAGTTAAACAAGTCATCAAACACTTTCCACAACGAAACACCCGGGAGAGGATGATGACCTCACGGGCGGAGTCTACTGAACGCGTAAAGAAGAGTTAATACCAACGCCTCATGATCACCTCCGCAGAACAGAATCTCGGGTCACACTCCCCACACGTCTGGAGCTTCAACGCAACCCCGACCCCACTCCCCGCTGTGTGCGCGCGCGCGTGCGTGTCCGCAGAAGCTGAAACATCGATTCTCGAATTCATAGGAACACGCGAGGGATCCGAAAAGGACAAATAAAAGAGGAAGAAAAGCAGAGGACTCACACGTCCCACTTTCAAGCTCGCCGCGCATCGACAAGAACCAGCGCCAGGTGGAAATGGCGTGAGGACGGACCTCTAGCTCAGCGGGGAAGAACCGGGAGCGCAGGAGAGACTCACACGTCTATGGTCAAGCGACTTCTTTGGAAAGAAGTCAAGACCATTCGACGGTAAAAAAAGAAAAAATAGTGCCTTCAAATAATGGTGCTGGGACAACAGGTGTCCGCAAGCAACGTCATTAAGCTTGACCCCCGCCTAACACCATAAACGAAAATTCATTCGAAATGGACGAAAGATCTAACTGTCAGCACTAAATTCATAAAACTCTGAGAAGAAAACTTAGGTGTAAGATTGTCTGACCTTAGATGAGGCAATAATTTCTTAGATGTAACAGCAAAAGAATAAGCAGAAGGAGGAAAAAAATAGGTTCACTGAACTTCGTATAATTTTTTTTAAAGTGCTTGAAAAGACAGCAGCAAAAAAAAGACAACGCAGAGGACGGGAGAAAGTCCGACATCTGAGGAGGGATTCGGGCCGAGTGCAGAAAGGCCGCTTCCGGGCAGCGTGGACGTTAAGCATCTCCCGATGAACGTGCTCAGAATGTCGGAGGCGACTACCACAGGCGGGAAGTCCCTCGAGGCCCTCGCAGGACATTTACAAAACCCATATTCTGGGCCATAAAACAGGATTCGACAAATTTCAAAGGCCTGAAATCGCTCCGTGTGCGCTCTGACTATGATGGACGCGAGCCAGACATCGACCCAAGAAAAAGAAATCAGAAAATAAAAAACCCATATAATCAATCTACCTCTAAATAATGACTAGGTCGAGAAGGGAATCGCAATTGGAAAACATTTTATAGTAAATAAAAATGGAAATAGTTATTATATGAAAACTCCAGTTCTAAAGAAAAAGTTATAGCATTAGATGCATTTTTCATAATTTATGCATCGAGAAATTAGGGGGGAAAAGTAGGACATAGTAAAAATGCAAGCTCAAAGTGATAAAACGGAAACCAAAATTATAACGGAGATCATTGAAGAACGGAAAGTTGATTGGAACAAACTGATAACATGAGTAGAGACTTGGCGGGTTAATAAAGCTCACGGGGATGGGTGGGGAGGCAGGAGAGGGAGGGGCGAGGCACAACGTCAGTGTCCGAGATGACGAGCGTGACATGACCACAGATCCCACAGACAGTGAGAGGAAATTAGGAATGACTCGTGGCAAGGGCGCTGAAAATTTAAATGCGATAGTTAAGTTCCTAGAAAAACGCAGCTCTCTAAAACTAACACAAGAAGGAGACATTGACAGCCCCGAATTTACTATGAAATTAACCCCGTCATGAAGAACCTTCCATCAGAGCCATCCCGGGCCCCGCGCGGGGGACGCCACCGGCGGAGAGGTTGGGGCGCCTGCAGCGTGAGCCGAGGCTGGCGCTCGCAGTTCCGCGGGCCGCAGGCTTCGGGGGACGTTCTCCGGGGGCGCGTCGGGGTCTTTTCGCCCTTGACGGGGGACGTTCTTCGGGG
>NW_006440135.1:3629935-3647809 GCF_000325575.1 Pteropus alecto | reverse complement strand
CCCGCGGGACCGGCCCCGCGGGAGCCGCGCGATTGCACTTCATGCCCCTGACGTTCACTTTTCCAGCTTCTGTCCGAGCGGTCACCGTCCAGCGCGAGGCGTCTCGGGGTTTCCAGGTGACTCGCGTCACCCACTTTCCAGCCCCAGTTCCCATCTCTGAACTACTTAGGACGCGTCCCAGCTTTTCTTCTCCATGGAAACCACCCAAACCACCCAAACGTGTGACGACTAAGGCGGCTCGGTGCCTCCACGGCACTGGCCAGGGAGCCACCGGCCTTCGTCCTTCCCAGAGACATCCTGCCGGGCCCTAAACTTGTCGCGTCTTCGCTCTCCTCCCCCGCCCCCCATTACGCAGGGTTCAAATGGAACATCCAGAACATTTCCAGGCAACTTGGTCCGTGAACAAGCAGGTGACATGGCAGCCCAGCCATTACTTATCGAGTCGCCATTAAAGTTTCATAGCTGTGCCATTAATTATTGAGGCCCCAACGCGGGACCCAGCTGCGTGCCCCAGTTCCCCGGGGGGTGCAGGGGCGGGGTCCTGGAACGTGAGGCCTCTGTGTCACCTGTCACAGCCCGAGCTTCCGAAGCAGAAAAAGGAAACAAAACTAAACCACGCGTGATGGAAACACAAAAGGCCTGAGCCATGAGCTCTCGGGATGTGTGATTAACAAGAAGAAACAGGAGAATTTGTACCGAGCAGCTTTAGCTTTGGCAGCTGTCGGAGTGGGCGGTGGGGGGGCTTCCTTTTAAGCTACTCACTTGGCGCTTTCTAGAGAAAACTGCGCTTAGGAGAAGCCGCTGGTCCACTCACAGGGGCGCTAGGCGGGCTGCCAGCAGTCGTCGGCTGTCTGTGGAAACCGCGGGTCGCTCCCAGCCCGTCGGGGAGCACGTGTTTCTGCTGTCTGCCCACAGTCCCACACAGCTCTCACTGCACTGGGCTCAGAAAGGCACGTCCCAACATCCCAAGCAATAAGTCAGAAGCAGGATTACACAGTTGTTTTAGCTCTGAAGGCTGCTCCTGCATGAGATTTAATCCTCTTTATTTAAAATACACTCAGCGCTAGGTGAGGATGCAGAGTGAGATCATCAAACAGGAGTGAAGAACTTGGTCCTTTTTGATCTCCCGGATGGTGGAGGAGGTCGCGGACGCCCAGGTGCGCTGAGCTCGCCTGGAGGAGCGGCTGCCCCACGTTGGGGTGTCGCTTCTGTGCCCCCAGGACGTGGGGGCCCCGGCCTTGCAGGACGGCGTCAAGGAGCGAAGCGCCACTGCATGCTGTCTGTCCCTGTGTGCCCTCAGCCCCTACGCCGATAGCAAACCGGCACTTTTAGTTATGAGAAGTCAAGGAAAGCTGCCTTCGTGACTTAAGTGGGCTGCAGCTTGAATTCTAAGTAATTGGATTAAGCTACAGAAGGTTCAGAGACAAGAGTTAGCAAACCCTTTGTCATTTTAAATAAAAAAAATATATATATATTAGTATTTAAAATCTTCACTCTAGTTGAAAAAAGTAGTAAATCTGCTTCGTGAAACTCATTGGCTTTGTTCAACTAAAACAAACAAACAAACAAAAATGTTAACTTCATTTTTGAATTATTTGCATCTATCTGTAAGGTGACAACACCACAGCTGAAACGTGTCTCCAGCACGGCTCACACGTGATAAAAATCTCTTTTGTCTCCGGTCACTTGAGAAATGGTTATTGGCTGGATTGAGTTTAGGGAGAGTTGACTAGTCATCGAGGAGTAGTTCTTAGGACAGGAGAGATCTGTGAGGTCCTGGCCCCATGTGGGACAGGGGCCAAGGAGCTTTTGAAGTGGACACTCACAGGTTCAACTGCCCGCTTGCAAAATCAGCCAAGGACCGGTGTCCTGCACAGCGCGCCACCCCCAGCTCTCCGAGATGTTCCTTCCCGGTGATTAAACCCCAAACGACCAACGGGAGCCGCGCTCTGGAAGGTCACACGCGCAGGGCGACCGGTCTGCTTCGGTCACACGGTTGCTAAACCTCAGCAAAGGCCTTTCGAAGAGTCACTTTGTCTGTAATGGGCACACACTAGCTGTCCTATTAAAGCTAAATTAAGTTCTCATTTGAAGCAGTTAATTTGGAGACTTAACCAAACGTGGACACCTGAGAGCTAGTAATTCCGGTTTGGGGCCACTGCCAGGGCCTCGTGATTCGGTCCACGGCAGCTGACAGCCTGGCGGGCGCCACAGCTGCACCTGCCGACGTGCGGGTCCCCATGCGCGTGTGCGTGCGCGGGTGTGCGTGCGGGTGTGCGTGCGGGTCCCCGTGTGGGTCCCCGTGTGGGTCCCCGTGCAGGTCCCCATGTGCATGCGGGTCTGCGTGTGGGTGTGAATGCGCGTGCGCCCGCGCGCCCTCGCCTGCCCCTGCGGTGAGCCCAGTGGCAGTGTCCCGTAGCGGCACAAATTATTAAGTATACATTAATATTAAGTTTCCACTGGGACGGTTCCCGTGTGTTCACTTAAAAGTCTCTGCAGGGAGGCACCATGTGGAATCAGGACTTGGGCGCAAGAGGTGCCGGCTTAGGCTCAGGGCTCCCGCCAGCGCGATCCCAGCTCCAGGTTCCAAATTTGCTTAAAGAGGTTTTATAAACCACATGTTTCCCAGTCTTAATGATATGCGATGCTACAATAATAATAGAATCACAGTTTTCAGTTCATTGCAGTGTCTGAGATCCAAACGTGCTTAAACGTCCTGCACATGGCCGTCCGCTAACGGCCCTGAGAGCGGGAAGGACACACTGCGGATGTGTAAATACGAACACGCACGAGCCTCTGAGAACTCGTGGCCCGACCACCTTGCTGTCTCAGGCTTGACCACCTGCGGCCGGTCTTTAGCCAGTAGGTGAACACGTGCACACCCGGGGTGCCAGGAGCGGTGCGCCTGGGGAAATCCCGCTCCATTCGTGGGTGGCGACGGTTCACTTGAACATGCTAAGGCTTCTCTTAAACTATGCTGATGCCCGAAAGGAACCCGGAGAGAGAGAAGAGGGCGCCGTGCACTCTTATCGGCCAAATTAAATTGCACGTCTCTCACCTCCAGAAAACGATCGCTGTGCTAGAAAGAGATGGTTTTAACTGGCTAAAGAATTATATAAATAATTCAGATTTGCAGGTGGTTATTCTCGATGTACGTTTATTATATTTATTAATTTTTATTAAAAGTTTGTCACTGCTAATGAGTTAAATTTATTGCTCACCTACTAATGATTAGTTTTTGCCCATTGACTGGATATGAGCAGTTATTTAATAGTCTTCCTAATATTAATCCTCGCTGAGATCCTAAATGGAGTCGGTTTAGTGACGATGCATCGTACATGTGGCATCTTCTCAGTGACGCGTTGTTCATGTGAGACCCGCATAGAGCGAATGGATATCCTACCACTTTCGATTTGACAAAAGCAATAGCAAAACTGAAAAACTTCATCAACCGAGGCTGATCCACGGTCGCCTCGCGGATTTTGTTCATCAGTGTCTCGGCACCCTTGGGACGGACGACAGGCAGAGTGTGACTTAAATGCAGCTGCTCCCCTGTCCTCGCCCACCTGGGGGTCCAGGGCCCACACGGTGCCCCAAAGAAGTTCCTGGCTCCTCGTCCCTAAACTTTCTTTATAATGTCCCCTTTCCCTTTCTCTAATCGAAATGACTTTGTATTTAAATTTTAAACATTATTTCCTATATTTCTGTCTCCGCTTTTCAAGGGAAAGTTATTTCTACATATCGAAAACATTCTTCCCCAGCATAGCCCTTTCTGAAAATGAATTTTTTCTTAAAGCCTCAGGATATAAAAAGATAGATAAAAGTAATATTTGACTAATAAATTGATGGCTTGTTCAAGTGTATGTTAACAAAAGTCAATCAATCAGAAAATTGAGATGTTTTCTTGGATACACATTTTTAATTAGAATTATTAGTTGTGCACGTATCTGTCTTATTGCTTATTTTAATGGTGATTTCTTCAGCTTGTCTCGCGTCAGGAACTTTCTGACTTACAGAGATAAGCAGCTGTCACCGGTGGTGACTTTCATAATTGCTTGACTTGCAAAGTCAAGTTGTGGCTCGACGGAGCCAACACGAAGCCCGGGTGGGGGAGGGTGCTAGCATTTCCAGGTATGTCACTGCGAATGGCCGACAGCAGCGAGCCACTGCCCGTGGTTTCCAGGGTGTGACTCGGAAGGAGTCCGTGTACCTGACAGATGTTCCCGTGCTCAGGTTAAGTCTCCATTATTTCACATAAAATATTCATCGAGGGCAGCTGACCACGGCCCGACATACCTCAACATCTCAGGTACTTCTGTGTCGCCGTCGGTCAGGTGTCTATGCAGTTCCTCAACCACCAGGATGTGTGTTTGCTCCTTACGATTTCCACTCCTTCCATTCCTGGCCTGATGTCTGTGTCTAAGCTGTATGACGTTTGAGCCCCGAGTTGTCCCGTTAGGGTAGTCAGCTGATCAAAGGTCAGGGAAGATGCCATGCACACCCTGCCACGCGGGGTTTCTTCGTGCACGGCTGTCGGGCGACACAAGACTGCACGCGCTCTCACACTGCCAGACGCGCAGCCTCCTGGTCTGAGGGCCGCCCCTCGAAGCACACGCAGCCAGAGCGTCTCGTCACACGAGCCGTGGTGGTTCCGCCTGGTCTACGACGCATCGGTCTGCGTGTGATTTTAAAGCGTTTAAAGACATTCTCATGGCGAAATCAGGATCCAGCATCTGTGGAAGGAGAGGATCCTGGACGTTCTTGGGGCCTCGGGGCAGAGACAGTGACCGATGGAAATGAGTCCACACATCAGCCCTGCTGCTCCTGGGTATTTGAGGGTCCGCTGAATTACCCTCCAGCACGCGGTCACAGGCGCCGAGAACAAGTCATACAAGATGGCGAGGCGCTGACCGTCTGTCTGGCTCTAATTGTGTTTCAACAAAACCACCTCATCTGTCACATTAAATTTATGTCGCAGTTGAAATTATGTGGGATTTGAAATTTCGTTTGTGTTTAATTTATCATCTGTTTAGTATTATAGTTGCATGGGTGACGTAAGAATAAGGCACTAATACCCGCCATAAAATTTATACAAATTGAAGAAAAATTATAATAAAAGTTAAATTAAGGGAACATTTGGAGCCTGCAAGAAGTTCGAGAAACACAGCTAACAGATTTTAAGTTGCAATTTCAAGTATTATTGTTTTTAACCATGAGACAAAGAAAAAATAGAGACATATAATTATTAAAACCAAACAAGTTCTATTAATCAGGTCAAATATTCCAACCTAATAAAAATAATACTTACTGTCTGTCCTCTTAGGGATAGTGACCGACAAGCCAGAAGCAGTGGCCCACGCCCCACAGTCGCCAAGTGGAGCAGATGACTATAAACGGGAACGGAAAGGAGCTGCCCGCCAAGGCTGCTTCGCAGTGACCTAGAGGCCAGTGGCCGCCTGAGGGCCTGCGCGGGTGCACAGGGCCAAGCTAAGGGCTCCGCTGGACCTGGCCGCCCGGAGCTGGCACAGCCTCCTCTCCCTCCTCCATGCCCTCCTTGCCTCGGAGGGCGCCTTATCCAGCTCCCAGAGGCATCTGGGGACGAGAAGACCCCAGGTCCCGTGCCCGGGTGAGCCACGCTGTTTGATGCCACCACCTGGGTTCTAAACGCGATGCCACATCACACGGAGCATGGCGGTGAGACGGGGGCTCCACCGACGGCCGCCTGGGTCAGCCCAGCACCGGCGCTTGCTGACCGTGTGGCCTGCTCATCAGACGGCGCTGGGGGAGGTTCAGCCCGGGCCTGCAGGGCTGGGGGCAGTGGGGGGTGGGGGCCACTGGGGCCGGGTCCCCTCCCCCGCCGGCTGGAGGAGGGAGGACGGCTCTCCCCATCACCCTGGAAGCGAGTCGCGGTCATGTGACTACCTTGGCCAGTAAGATGGGGACAAAAGTGATTTGGGTCACTTCTGGCGAGAAACACTTAACTTCCGGTGCTCTGTGTCCCAGCCTGCTCCCCTGGCCTTCGCTATGTGGCTGTGGCCAGAAGGTGCCCCAAGGCTAAGCTGCCCCGAGTGCTGGGTCAGCACGCGGTGTGTCCCAGGAGCCCTCAGACCCCCCACAAAGACGCCTGTCTACAGGAAGTGAACGTGGGCTGTGCGAGCCTCGATGGCGGGCGCGTCTGTCGCTGCGGCAGAACCTAGCCCATCCGGACTGTCACACCGCGGCGCAGGCTTTCCTGAGGCTTGAAAGTGGTAAGTGTAAAGCTGAGTGGCAGCACCTGGCTCATGGCAAGTGCCACCTGGGAGCCGGCCCTGGACCCTCTTGTTTCTGAATCAAAGTTTTGGAGGGTTTTTTTTGTTTTTTGTTCGGTCAGTCGGCAAATTCCCAGGCTTGCTGCGGTGTATAGTGTTGTATTTCCGTCAGGTGATGGAGTGTCTGGTATGCAGTAGGTGGTTGATAAATGTCACACGGTTTCCCCCGATACGGCTGGATAACACAAATTCAAACTGTATACGGAAGAAATGAAACCCAGTTTGAAGGACGGTGCTCGAGTGGCGATCGGTTCGGCATCGGTTCTAACCGGGCCGCATATTCTCTCCACCGGCTGTGCTGGCGCCTTAACGCTTCGCGGCTCATGCGGGTGGGACCCATGGGCTACGCTCCCAGGACCGAGTTGGCGGCATCCAGGCCGTTCGCCCCAGAAGAGGTCCCTGGGACCCTGATCGCCCCTGGGACGCGCAATGGGGAGCGAGGAGACCCGTCTGCGCCCCGGATGGGGGCCGAGGCGGCTGCGCAGCACCGGGGGAGGGGTGGGGTTCGGGGGGTGCCGCCAGGACGAGGGGTTCAGAGCTGCTCGTTCTGCGCAGCCTTCGCGTCTGTCCTCAGATCCGCCGGGTGCGGAGCGATTCGGGGGCGCTGGCGAGGCGCGCGCCACCAGCCTGCGCTGTGCCGAGCCTGCCTGGCACTCGGAGCGGCCGTGATGTCACCCTGGGCCAAGCAGCGAGGAGGGGGCGGGAGCGGGCTCCTCAAGGCCGCAGGTGCGGGAGTGCTCAGGTGCGGCGCCCCGCGGCTCCGCGCCTCACCTCCAGGTCGCCAGGCTTTTGTGGGGCCCCGGCTGTGCTCGGCGGGTGCCGCGCGTGCGGGAAGCGGGGCGACGTGCCCGCGCCTCGCCGACAGCAGACGCGACTTACTTAGAGCCGAAGCTGAAGAAAGGAGGCCACGCCTCGAACTTTTCCAAATTAGCTGCTCGTTTTACACGGACCATTTTCAAGGAAATGAATTACAAGGACGTTACAAAAGCTCTAGAAACGACCCGGTGTTCCGTGTCCTTCGCAGTCTCGGCTCCGTCGCTGTGGCATTAAATCCTCCACATCAGTGACAGAGGAAAATGTGCGCTCGGGCGGCGACCACTGTGATGCAGATCTGCGGCTGCCCGGCGGCTGGCCAGGCTCCGGGGCCTGGTTCATGTGCCCTGACCAGTCCTGGCGTCACCTTCCAGTCACCTAATGAATCCCAGTTGCTCATGACAACACGGGAGGTGACGAGATCATCCTGGAATCATGTGCAAAAAATAGTACACGTATTTTACTTAGAAGCAAATTCAGAAACACCCACTTAGCTAAGCTCAGTGCTTAGAAACCCCCCCTCCCCACTGACGCTCCCTCCCAGACCACGGTCCCTGCTTCCGGCGTAGCCCCTTGGGTAAAACCATCTCTCTCCACAGAGCAGAGACGCCCCTGAGCTAAGGAGAAGAACAAAGTGTGGGCGGGTAAGACGCTTCCGGTTTAAAGAGATGCGGTGAAGAAAGACGCACGGCTGTAACAAGCTACGTTTGGAGACAAACACCTGAGCGGCCTCGCGGGGACGGCCCCGGGGAGCGGCCTCAAGCCCCGGCTTCTCAATGCTGAGACCCCCGAGTAAGGGGCCAGCAAGAGGAGCGGGCGCCCCGGGCCCGTTCCCGCCCATCGCTGCTCCTCGCCCCCGCCGCTCTGTCTCGTGATGCCGACGCCTTGAACACGTCCCGACAGTGGCGGGGGGAAGCGAGGCCCGCAGCTGAGGCGGTCATTCTGCCGACCCGCTCCGCGATCGGAGGTCCCCGCGGCACGCTGGCCGGCACCCTGGCTGCGCGTGCTCCCGGTCCCCGCGGATGAGCCCTGCGAGCACCTTGCTCTCTGCGGCGAGGTGACACGGGGCCGGGAGCAGGGAGACCAGGGCTAGAGCTCGCCGTGGCGCCTGACGGAGCCCCCCCGAAGCTGTCTCAGAGCCCCCCTGACCCACGGACTCGACGTGCAGGAGTCGCGGGTCATGCACGAGCGGCGGGGTGGGGCATGCAGGAGTGGGGACCTCTCGGCTCCCACAGCCCCCCTTCATTTTCCATGCCTCGTTTGAGCGTCTAGGGCTGGTTTTAGGGTTTGTAAACTCCCTACGAAGATACTGAAGGCGAGAAGAAAAGATACGTTTGAGAAGCGTGGGGCGACGAGTTGGGGGTGAATATTCTTCAAGCCCTGAGAAATTCAAAATCATTATATTTTTCCACATCAGGCGGTGGAGGGTGGCAGCGCTTATCTCTAGGTCCGATAAAGGCAGTTGCACCCTGGGGAGGCGCCCCGCCCGCCTGCTCTGCCCTTCTGGCATGTAGTCGCCGCCGGCGACGCTTCTAAGAAAATTTAGATTTCACGTGCGCGGAGTCCAACATCGCGAGGCTTCTCTGCGTCCAGGCTCCCGGCTGTCGCTTCTCCTAAGACTCAGCCTGTGTGTTACTTTCTCGAACGCGTCGTACGTCTTGAGAGCTTTGGAGGATTGAGTCTCTTCTTTTCAAGGGCGAGATCCCCAAGAATGACGGTCAGTCCAGGGGACTCAGGCCGGGAAAGGCGCAGGCCCCCTCGCCTGGCCGCCCGAGCCATCTCAACAGCCTTGACCCGTGACGGCTTCCTACACCACGAGGTTTTCATAGAGAAAAAGAGAAAGCAGAAGTCGCAGATTCCGATTCGCCTGGAGGGGAGCAGGCAGGACAGCGGCCGGCGTCTGGTCCTTCTGAACGGCCAGTGGAGCTTCTGGCGTCCATCCGCAGGGCAGCCGGACAGCAGCAGCACAATCTTGCCCAGGGGGTGAGTGTGGCCTTTAACCCGGCTGCTCCGCGCCTGCCTGAGGCGCTTGCTGGTCTCATGCTGCTGGGGCTGCTCCCGGCCTGCTCTGAACGCTTCTGCTCTGCCAGATGGGGACAGGTCTGCTCCCGGGCCCTGTGCACGCTGACCACGCGAGCTCTGAGGGCCGTGGGGCTCTGGGCCCCTGGGACACGCACTCAGAGGGCCCTCCCGGCACCTGCGGTGCGGTGGAGAGCAGGTGGGCGGACAAGCACTCTGACGCACAGCGCTTGCTTGGGAAGCCCACGGCCACGCCCCGGCCACGCCCCCACGACCACGCCCCCACGGCGGCCTCAGGACCTCGTCAAGGTGGTAGGCCACCACTGCCGGCCCAGGCTGCCCCCGAGTAACAACGAGACAGAGGACACCTTGCAGCTCTGCGGTTTTGTCCTGTGGGACGGAAAGTTCAACAGGTTTAATAAATGACTGCTGAATAATAAATTAACAATTAGGACAAAAGACCAAGGATACGGAGACTTCTCCAAAATCAACAGGAATTATTATCCAACAATACACATTTTAACTGCGATTTGTAGAAAAACTCGCGTTTTTAATCAGAGAGAGAATAAGAACGACAGATGAAAAATGTACAATCTTCGCCCAAGAGACAAAAGATTACAGCGTATTAATCACTGTCTGACGTAAGTCAGTATAAATCTGTAAATGAAGACCGGCTTTTTCCTATAAATCAGTTTGTTTTGATAAGCATCAGCCCAGACTATGCTCTGTGGATATTTAATAGCGCGTGGGCAGCTGGTGAGCGAGCCCCCGCGGACCACCCTTCCCCTCGGGTTTAAAGCACTTGCGCCCCCAGAAGCCCGAGCTTGTCCCCTCTCAGCGGGCAGCGGCCCCAGCGCTTATGCTGCTTTGGGTGGGTTCTGGTCCGAGCTCTGGCCATTCGGACATGAGGGCCTCTTCCCGATGCGGCTTGGTGGACGTCCTCCCAGGACTTGGGGTCCCACCTGCTGCTCCCTGCCTGCACTGCGCCCCGTCCTCTCTGGTTCTCGAGACCCCACGGGGGGCCTGGGTGTGCCCCGCCTGTCACCTCAGGCAGGAACAGAGGACAAGGTCAGGATGGTGTGGTCAGGTAGACTTGCTGCTCTGGGCGGCAGGACCCGAGCTGGGGAAGGGCGGGTCTGTGGGAAAGCAGCACCAAGGAGAATGCTGTGGGGCAGCTCGTTCAAGGTCCCCGTGCAGGCTCCCAGCCCCCAAGGGGCGTTCGCCGCCCTCACAGAGCACGTGCGGTTTGTCGCCTTTAACGTGTGCGGCCTGGCCATGCTGTGGCCGGTTGGCACCTTGTCCAGGCAGGTGGGTAGGGCAGAGCGCTCGGGCAGATGGCCCTGGTGTTCGTGGGTGGTCAGTGGCCTACCTGAATACACGGTCTGGTCAGCGGTCCTCCAGCCTGGCCTAGACGCCCAGGTGGAGGGCAGTGGGCAGTGGGCGGTGGCCAGCGCACTCTGTCTGAACGCGGCCTGGCCCTGTGGGGCAGCCGGGCACTCTCTGCGCAGGGCCGGCCCCCACGTGCCTGCGTCCCGGGATGCGGGCGGCTCATTAGCTCTAAAGAGTCTGTGACCTTGAGGATGTCCCCCTCGGGAGGCTGTCTCCTGGCACGCCTGGAGACGGCCCGCCGTCCTCTGTGAGGCTAATGGAAAGACGGTCCCAGATGACACCTGCGTTGGCTACTCCCCAGGCACCTGTGCAGGAAGGGACTCGGGAGGAGGGAGCCGGCACCACACGGAACATGAAGACGGGGATGGCGGCAGCTCACAGAGGCCGTCGGCGCCCGGCGGGAGGCGGCGTGCGCCTGCCCCTGGAGCGGAAGCTGGACCCCCCGCGCAGGACGGGGGGCTTCTGTGCACAGAGGGGCCTGAGGTCGAGTGGGAGATGGGGACGGGGCACTCTGCTTCCACCTCCCAGCTCAGGCCGCAGAGCTGCCCCGTGTCTGGCCGTGTGCAGGGTCGCGGTACTGGCCTTGGGCCTGCGGTGGCCAGTGTGCAGGACACAGATGTCAGGGGAAGGCTTCCGTCCCCAAACGCGGGGTCCAGGGCAGGCAGGAGGCCCAGAGTGGCCCCAGGACGTGGTCCCCCAGCCGGGAGGGTGCCCTGTGCTGTCGCGTTTTTCAGACACCAAGGTGTCCCCTTGCAGACCTTACGCATTTGTGTCTAAGTCACTGAACCTGCATTTTCCCCGAAATCGTCACAGTGCTCGGCCTCTCACTCTGTCCGGGGTGCGACGCCACCAGCTCTGGAAGGTGCAGCCGCCACCGTGCCGCCGCGTCTGGCCCTGCGGTGCCTCCGCTTCACGCGTGGCATCTGGGAGGGTGGCCTTCATGCCGAGGCTTCTCTCTGCGTGGTGCGGCTCCCATGTCTCCGGGGGTTGTGCGTTCAAACGCTCGAGTCCCTCGAGGACGGAGGGCGGTCCTCCACGCCACCGCACGTCCACTGTCCTCTCTGGACTGCGTTACTGAGCGAGCGGGGGCTCCGGTGAGGTCGGGGGCACCTGCTCCGCACCCTGCTCCCCCGCCCCCCGCAGAGGCCCCCAGGCCCCTCACTGTTCAGTGTCTGCTGCCCGCGGGGTTAACCGCACTCTCTGCCGAGCTGAGACGCCCAGTACCCGGTCCCCTCGGCACCGTGTCCCCGGCCCCATGCAGGTACGTGTCACTGAGCGCAGCGCTGTGCACGCCGCAGGACACCGGTGACCCTCAGACACGCCCACGTGCACTCGGCCGTGGGGACGTCCCGGTCGCTCGGAGTAAGTTTCTCCCTCTCGTCCAGCTGCCCGGAGTCCGGGCTTGTGTGTGAGTCCGCAGCATCCAGTCTGGGACCCAGAAGCGATGTCCCCTATTTCAGAGCGTAAGGCGGAAAACCAGCTAAGCAAATGCTGGAGCATTAACGCGACGCATAGGGACCCTGAGGTGACGGCACGTGGTCTCTGCAGTTGCAGCTCCAGCCTCGCTCCGGGGGACAGCGGGGAGGCGGTGGGGTGCAGGACGGCCCCGCGGAGCTGGGACCCAGGACTCGGGAGCGGGGTGCTGCCTGTCCTCCGTGGTGCCTTCGGGGTGGCTGCGCCTGACCGCGTGGGGCCTGGGAGGCAGGTCACCGGGCCCGGCCAGAGGCCATTGTCAGTGCCGGGTGGACGGCGGCAGCGTGGTAGGGGCCGGGGCTCGGCCCAGCGCTCTCCTCGGTGGGGAGAGGGGCCAGCGGCACAGCCCGGACCAGCGCTGCCCAGCCGAGTTCACGCCGGAGGACGAGCTTGGGGTCGAGAGGCCACAACGGAGGGACGTGCGGGGGCTGACCTGAGCCCCTGTGCAGACAGGCACACCCTCGCCGCCCTGGCAGCGCAGAGGCAGCCTGCGCTGTCCCCAAGCCGGAACATCCGAGCCTCGAGGTCCTCTGTCGGCAGCTTGAGGACGTTCGCTCGCACTGGCCTCGTGGGGACAGTGGGAGGGGGCACCTTCGCCTCCAGTGCTCGGCCTGGCCAGTGGCTGTCACGCCTTCAGCAAGCAGCTTCGGAGAACTCCGTGCTCTCTCTTCCCGCCCCGCACACTGCGCCTGCATCCTTGGTCCTCCTCCGCTCCCCGCCCCGCTCAGGCTGTCCCCTCTGCCACATCCTTGGTCCTCCTCTGCTCCCCGCCCCGCTCAGGCTGTCCCCTCTGCCACTGTCTGGGGCCCAGACCGCCTCCGGCCATTGGCGTGGGCTGCCCTCCTGACATCCTCTGCCTTCCGGCCCACGGGACTCCCTCTGCCCTGGTATCCTGCCCACGTGTTGCCCCCACCATCGAATGCTGACAGGTGCCTCTGCGATCAGCTGTCCGAGCGTCCGCCTGGCCTAACAGCGGCCCGTTCTCTAGGAGCCGAGCATGCACCTCGCTCTGTGCCTCTGTCCTTGCAAAAAGCCGGCCGCTCAGTGAGCAAGTTTTCACTTGAACTGAATCAACACAGTGACTGGCTACAGGGTGTCACTTCGAACGGTCCAACACTGCCCCTGGCTGGGACTCTTAGCTAGGTGTACGGCGACTCCTCTGAAAAAGGGACGTTCAGGATACAAGGATCTGTCACATAGCAACGGAAGATTCGGCGCCCGCCAGTCCCAGCCTCTGCAGCGCTAACACCTACATGTCCACAAGCTGCCTGCCAGCCACCTACACGGAGGTGACGGAGGTGACAGAGGGGGTGGAGCCGGGACCTCCAGACCTTTCGGCGCCTCTGCTCCTGGATGCGTTTCCGGTCCACTCACTGAGAACGGCCACCGTAGCGAATGCTTTGCACTTATCAAGGTCTGACCTCAAGTGCCACAGCCTCAGGGGCACCTTATCAAGGTCTGACCTCAAGTGCCACAGCCTCAGGGTGTAGGGGGCACCCGGGGGTAACCCAGGCCTAGAGACGAAAAGGGAGCCCTCAGTGAGCACATGGGGGTTGGGAGCGAGCTTCCAGCCGCTGCCGCCCTGGCACGTCGCCGTTGACCTTGAGAGTGCTCTCGGGGGCAGAGGGAGCCGTGGGCAGTGTGGTCGTGAGACATACACTGGACGGCATATCCGGCTGAGGGCTGCCCCACGCCTGTGTCTGCCTCTTATACGTCAGCGTGTGTGATTTCAAGGAGACGTGTTGGCGACTGTTCCCGCCCCCAGTCCGGACAAAGGAGCCCCCTAGATTCCTTCCCGTGGCTCTCGGAGGCGGGAGCGTCCGAGCCGGGCACCATGCACGGGGTCTAACAGCGAACCCACCACGGAGCGAGGAGGGTCGTGCCGGGGGAGGACGCGTCGCCCCACCCTGCTCACATCCTGCTCCTCCCCGCCCCCGCCCCGTCTGGGGCAGCCCCGGCCGCGGGGTGCTGGCCGCACCCCTCCCCGCTCACGCCCCTGATGCCCGTACAGGCCAGGCCCCCGCTCGCCTGAAGCAGGTGACTCTGGGCCTGCTCCGCTCGCAGCAGGCGGGAGCAGCAGTGACTGATTGGCTGAAACGCGAGGATTAATGGGTATTTATATTTCATTAAATTTTATGCTCACTGGAGAATAATGTATCACTCGCAGATATTGAAACATATGTCAGCCCTATCCACTTACATATAATTCAATTTGACTTAAATGCATTGATCAAATTTTATTAAAGTCCAATATATCTTCCAAAAAGGCCCGCTCACACGGGCTCGTCCCTTCAGAATCCCCAATAAAAGGAGGCGATTGGGCTGTAACTCTATTTATACCACTTTTCGGGAAAAGAGAGCCCACTGTGGACGAGCTGCTCGGTGACCGGGGCTGCCGTGGACACTGGGAGTGGGGTGGCTAAGCAGGCTCCCAGCGGAGGCCTGAGTAACGTGACCCCGGCAGGGTCGGAGCTGAGTGTCCACCCAGAGGGCGTCCGCATCCCTTTGAACGTGTCACCACACGCCCTGGCGGCCTCGTCTGTGGATCGGTCACCACTGGCAGCACCGTCCCACGTGGGTGGTGACGTCCCGGCATGGCGCTCGGCTCTCCGGTCCTCCGCCCGCCTGTCCTGCCCTCTGCCCTCCCCCACTCCCGTGTCCCCCGCTGCCAATGCGTTTACTGTGTTTAATACAGATCGACTTACACACAGAAGCGTAGAATGGTGTGTGACGCAGGCTCTGAGACCCTCGCTCTTCACGTCAGAATTCCAACCCGGGTGCGTGGGCTCGCGCCCAGCCCGGACACGGTGCGTTACGCCCGGACGGGAGCGCTGACCTGTAGGAATAACGACTGTCCAACCAAGTGTGCGCATGCGCCGTTCAGCTCAACTGGCCGAACTTCGAACACAATCAATGAACCAGGAACCGCCTCGACTCGACGGTGCCCCGGCCCAAGGCCCCCAGGGGTCCAGCTGGAGCCTACAGCAGGTCAGCGCCTCACGTCCGCTGGCCCGCCTCGGAAATGAGATTCTGAAGTTGGGTCAGAGCTTCTCAAACTTGGCAAAGACTAGGTAGGTAAGTAGGTAGGAAGAGAGATGATAGATAGATGATAGATAGATAGATAGATAGATAGATAGATAGATAGATAGATAGACAGACAGATAGATAGATGATAGGTAGATAGATAAATAGTTGATAGGTGATAGATAATAGATAGATGGATGATAGACAGTTGATAGATTACAGATAGATAATAGAGAGATAGATGATAGACAGATAGATAGTTGACAGATAGGTGATGAATGGATAATAAATAGATGGATGATAAGATACTTGGTGGATGAAAATGAGTGACAGAGAGAGGACATAGAAAGCAAAAGAGAGGCCCGTCCGTGCTCGAATTCTTTCGCGAGTTCAGCTGAGTGCAGGCTTCCCGGGGGTGCTGCGCCCCGGAGTAGTCCAGGGCTGACGGCACCGCAGCTGTCCTGTCTTGTTGGCCTAGACGCGTCTTTCCCACCGACAGACACGGGGACGCCCAGCAGGGCTGCGTGGACTTGCGGGGCTCGGCGTCTCTGGGGCCCCTCCGTGCTCACACAGTCTGTTGCTTCGGGTTTGGTGGCGGCAGCGATGGTCACGGACACTGGTGCCCAGGTCTCTGCGGTGTCTAGATGTGTGTCAGAGACACGGAGAGTCACAGGCCTTCCAGTCCGTAAAGACATCAATAATAAGTCTGTTTCCTTAAACAGACTTATCACTAAAATCGAAATGCTGGAGCCGTTTTGAAATAGAAAATTAATTTCTTGAGAGACCCTCTATGGATTTTTCTTTAGAAAATAGCCAGGTGACCCATAGGTGGCCCGCCTGCCCCCTGGCTGACATCACGAGCGTGAGATGACACCCACGTTCTGCATCTCGGACACGGAAGCGGGCGTGCGGGCTGCGGCCACCACGAGGCCTGGAGGGCTCAGACCCTGTGCTCGGACGTGCTCGCAGGAAGAAGGGACAGAGACAGACAACACGTGTGCAGGACCGGCTCCCTGAACCCCTCCCGGAGCGGCAGGCCCCCCCGCCACACACCCCTTCCCGGCCCCGGCCAGCTGAATCTGGCCCTGAGTTTGGTGCCAGGTGACCAGGAGGCTCCCAGGCTCCCCTGCCCTGCAGGCTCAGCACCCTGGGGCCCCCCACGCACGGTCCCGGGAAGGGAAGGCGGGCTGGCTGCATGGCTGCAGCCGTTGCTCCGCCAGACACCTCTGCCGGCCTGAGACCTGAGAGAACGCAGGGCCCGCTGGGTCCCGGGCTGTGTCCCCACGCACTGCCCTGCAGAGTTTTCTGGGAAGCGCAGTGGTCCACTGAGTGTCACGCGATGATGGCCGCGACACTTCCGTTCACAATTAGCTTCCACTGGAATCCGAGCCGCACCGTGGAGCCCAGGGGACCGTTACTGACGTGCCCGGAGGCATCTGCTCGCTCAGCCTTCATGCCGGGCCTCCCTGAACTTGACCTAGGTCGGGGTGCAGCTTCACGTCTTCCTTAGTCACCAGACTTGAGCAAGGCCATCTTGGTGGCCCGAGGTGTAGTACATGTGCCGAGAGGTTGCACCTGCAGGTCAGCTGCTGCAGGTAGGAAGCCCTTTGACCGCTGAGTCCCGTGCCCCGAGCGGCCCCGCAGTACCAGTGGTGCCGTGCGTTGTGTGCACAGCACCGAGGTGCCTCTTCCGCCGGTGGCATCTGGACGACCTGCACAGCCACTGCCCTGACCCCCATCTGCACTCGCCAGAGGTGTGCAGCCTCGTCCCCAGACGTGGATCCCTTGGGGGCCATCGGATTCCGAGTTGTGACCGGACGGAAGGTGGAAACAGGAGCTCAGTGAATACGTGTGCCCAGCCTGGGGCCCGGGACGTGTCCGCGGCCGGGAGAGCACACTCGTGAGCGGTGGAGGATGCAGGACGCACAGAGCCAGGTTTTCGTCGAATGCTGGTCTCGGGGTGCTGGTCGATCGCGGGGTGCGGATCTCAGCTCCTGAGGAATCACTTCTCATCTATCTCTGATAATGTAGGATCCGGACTGTGATTAGGGATGAAAGACGGGGTTGGGGGCGGGACAGGACAGAACAAACCCAGCCGGGACGGAAGAAGCCTGCGTGCTCGCCCCGGCCGCTCCCCACACCCACCGGCCGGTGCGGAGCCCGCGCGGCTGTGGCGTGTGCACGTGGGACTCCCACGTGGAACCGATAGCACCACACGTGAAGAGGCTGGAATTCATCTCGTTGCACTTCTGAAATATGAAAAAAAAACAGGAGTCTGTCTCTGGAGACGAGCCAAGAGGCTTTAGCGTGTGACTGTGTGAGTATGTGAGTGCGAGTATGTGCATATGAGTGTGCAAATGTGTGCATGTGAGTGTGGAAATGTGAGTGTGTGTGAGTGCAAGTGCATGTGTGTGAGCGTGTGAGTGTCCAATATGAGTGCGTGTGTGTGAGTGCGCGAGTGCGTGCATGTGTGTGCGCATGTGTGTGAGTGTGCGAATGTGTGTGCATGAATGTGCGAGTGTGTGTGAGCACGTGAGTGTGTGCGTATGTGTGTGCAAGTGTGTGAGTGCACGAGTGTGTGAGTGTGTGCGTGTGAGTGTGCGAGTGCATGCATGTGAGTGTGTGACCGTGTGCGTGCGAGTGTTTGCATCTGAATGTGTGTGGAGAGAGAATTGTGGGGGGCGAATGGGCCCTACGCTGTATTCTGGCTCATCAAATAGAGCATTTTGGGGCGACGCCTGGTTCGTGACAGGCCCCTACATCAGGGGGAAAGGCGTGGGGGCCGTCGTGGGCAGCGACTTGCCAGTCCAGCTCCGCCTGTCTCCCTGCTTGCCAGTCAGGCCCCTCT
>NW_006440135.1:3617063-3629760 GCF_000325575.1 Pteropus alecto | reverse complement strand
GTCCCCTCGGTGTCCTGTCCACGCAGAGACCTGAGGTGGGGCGGGAGGCCGGGGTCGCAGGGTGGCAGCCGCCACTGGGCCTCGGGTCCTTAGCAGAGGCCACTCGGGACCCGGCCCACGCAGCAGGCGGCGGGGCTGTGCTGGGAGCCCGCGTCTGCCAGGTGGAGCCCGCGCGGGGCGGGCCTGGCTCTGAGTCTCGCGAGGCAGTGACCTCCGTGTCTCACAGGCCCCTGGGGCCGCGAAAGGGAGCCTGCTGCCAGCTCCCGAGGAAGGGCGTGGACACCGGCGCTGGCCGCACGCTCACTGGTGTCCCTTCCCTTGCCGAGTGCTGTGGCCACTCCAGACCCGAGTGGCCCGAGCATGGGCCTCTGTGGCCGCCCTGGCCCCAGGGCCCTGCATCACGGCGCCCTGGCCCCTCCCATTGTCACTCTTGCCAGCTCCGGCGGGGCCCAGCGGAGGTGGCGCCCTGCCCCGCGCAGGTCAGCTCCCTTGCAGGGGACAAGTGTCTCTCCTGCTGTCCAGCAACAGCCCGCCCTTCGCAGCCCCTGCTTCTGTCGACATCGCTGTTTGAAGGGCCCCGGGCTGGGGGTCCTGGGGGGCCGCGGTGCTTCTAGACTGGGAGAGTTGGCCGCAAATGGCGTGGCTCGGTCTAGGCCTGCCTGCCCGCTGCGGGCCCCGGGGTCCAGGTGAAGGAACAGACGGCACACCTTCACGGAGGCCTGTTCCCATGGAAACACGAGGACGGCTGAGCAGGCCATGTGGCCAGAGGCTCACAGGCCCCGCCCTGCGTGTCTGCAGTGGCGGCTTCGTGTGGGCTAACTCGTGTCCCACTGGGCAAACGTGTGGACAAGGCCATCGTTAAGTAATGAAGGCCCACCGGCTTTCATCTGTGTCAGGTGACCGAGGACGCCCGAAGCAGACCAGCCGCGTGGGGCTTCCTTGCCTTGTCACTGTGCCTGGACATGTGTGGTGGCCGCTGCCCCAGCCCCAGTCCTTGTCAGGGCTTCCTGCCATCCCCTTCAGCCACAGGGAGCCTCCCATGCCACTG
Source organism: Pteropus alecto (assembly GCF_000325575.1). NCBI lineage: Eukaryota > Metazoa > Chordata > Mammalia > Chiroptera > Pteropodidae > Pteropus > Pteropus alecto. The sequence goes on along the minus strand of NW_006440135.1, from coordinate 3,628,712 downwards.
CCATCGGCCAAACCCAGAACGCTGGCCCCACGGTGCAGCTGTGGCACTTTCTGCCCCTGGGCGCAGTGGCCACCGGGCCGCCTCTGCTGACGGAGCTCGTCACCCCACAGAGGATCCAGGAGACCCGCCGTCTGCCACGCGCTTAGCCTCTGCTGCCACCAGCATTCACGTCGCTGCCTGAGAAGCCGACCCATTGTCAGACGTGTTCAGGTGGCTTCTCGTCCAAGGCATCGGCAGCTGACTTACCAGCGGGCACTCGGTCTCAGTCTGCTGGACCTCAAGTGGCCTCCGGCGACGGCCGCCAGGATGGTTTTCTAGCAAGTCCCAATGTCGAAGGCGGCTTCGAGTCCCAGTGCGCTGCCACGATGGGTTTTCTTTAGCATGTCTTAGGTTTATTTACGTGTATGTAAAACTCAATTCATTCCTGAGATGATGGGCAGCTACGGCCCAGCGCGGCCCCATGAAGAGAAGCCCTCGGTCCTGGCCGTGGCTGTGTCCTCTGGACGCTGTCCCGTGCCGTCCGCTGCTGTCCACAGGCGGGCACGGCATCTGGTGGCAGCAGCTGGAGAGCAGGGTGGCCCTGCTGATGTAATGAGACCCTCTGAATCATTAAACAGCGTTAAAGTCCTCCGACAGGCAGGGCACGACGTTTAAGCCCGAGAATCGATTAATCTTTGAAGGCGGGGTCTCCCTGCTGAGCGGGTGTCGGCCAGTGCGGAGCGGCCGTTCTAGGACCTCAGCCGCGGGCAGTGTTTTTCGCCACGTTATCTCGAGAGCAATAAAATGGTGAGAAAGCAAAACGAGGGGACCACAGCCCCATCGTCAACCAGCTGTTCGTTCTCACTCAGTCGGGGCCCCCGAAGCTGTCCCCAGCGGCTCGCGCACAGGCGCCAGGGTCCCCCGGCTGAGCGAAGCCAGCAGGGAAGGAACACGGGGCTCCCCTGTCGGTGATGAGGGGGCACAGGCTGCCGCGAAAGGCTGGGTGTGGGCGAAGGGGACGCCCCCGCATCCACCCTGTCGGCCACGGTGAGGTGAGCGCCAACTGCGGACAACGTGCGGGTCTTTTTAATGTCTCTACCCCCCGGTCCACAGAGCCCAGCGGCGAGGTGTCAGGTAGACGCGTCTGACACTGTTCTAAGGCTCTATGTCTCACGCAGCGCGCTCAAACGCCGTTTCACTGCCATGCCGCCACTTTCTCACGCACACACATGCATGAAGCACACATGCATGAACTACACATGCACACATGCATGCACACACAAACCACACATGCGCACGCACACACATGTATGAAGCACACATGTATGAACTACACATGCACACATGCATGCACACACAAACCACACATGCGCACGCACACACATGTATGAAGCACACATGTATGAACTACACATGCACACATGCATGCACACACAAACCACACATGCGCACGCACACACATGTATGAAGCACACATGTATGAACTACACATGCACACATGCATGCACACACAAACCACACATGCGCACGCACACACATGTATGAAGCACACATGTATGAACTACACATGCACACATGCATGCACACACAAACCACACATGCGCACGCACACACATGTATGAAGCACACATGCATGAACTACACATGCACACATGCATGCACACACAAACCACACATGCGCACGCACACACATGTATGAAGCACACATGTATGAACTACACATGCACACATGCATGCACACACAAACCACACATGCGCACGCACACACATGTATGAAGCACACATGTATGAACTACACATGCACACATGCATGCACACACAAACCACACATGTGCATGCGCACACATGCATGAAGCACGTGTGCGCACACACACAAACTGCACACATGCAAACCACACATGTGCATGCACACACATGCATGAAGCACGCGTGCGCGTGCGCACACACACAAACTACACACATGCACACGTGCCCACACACATGCATGAACTGCACATGTACACATGCATGCATACATGCAAACTATATGCATGCATAGGTGCATGCACACACATATGCACATTCACGGAGCACGCATACCGACCCACGTGCACATATGTGTATGCGCTCGTATGTATACACATGCATGTATAATACATACCTACACACATGCGCACCTGCATGCAGGCACACACATATATGTGTATAGATACACACCTGCATACATGCACACGCGCAGATACACACGCCCTTGCCTACACCCTGGGGAGAAGGCACACCAGAACCCAGGGAGGATGAAGACGTCTCGGGCTTCTAAAAGCAGGCACCGTCGTGGTCAGGGGTGCCGCGTGAGCCTCTTCGTTTTGTTTTGTTTTGCTTTAAACACAGAGCAGAGTCGGTCGCTTTGGGGGACTTCTGTCTGTGGGACGCAGCTCCTTCCGCAGGAGCGGCAGATCGAGGAGACACTTGCCAGCAAAACACAGGCAGGCCCCATTTTCATCCTCAACAGACAGTAGGACGGAGGCCATGGCCAAATGCCCTTCCACTCGGGACCCCGGGAGGGGCTGTGCCCTTGGGGGCAGCCAGGAGAGCAGCAGCAGAAGGGACATGTGGCGGGGGACCGCAGGCAGCTGTCTATGGGACGCCTGGACATGTCGCTGCCCGCAGCTGAGAATGGTCAGGGCCAGAGAGAGGCTGCCTCCTGGGACCACGGTGCCCTGGGCCGTGTTGGTGGCCCCTGGAGAACTGGGGAGTGGGCCAGGGTGATCCAGGAGAAGGCCTGTGATGGTGACCATGGGACCCAAGGGCCGTGCTGACAGAAGCCACCGCGATGTCCCCACAGGACAGGATGCAGATGAGCCTGAGGTTTGGCTGAAAAATCACTGAATTCGAGCAAATTCACCTGTAAAGTAAAAATCCACCAAGCGGAAAACGTGAGAGGCCACCCGGCCGGTTAATGGCCCCGTGGGACGTCCTGCCGCCAGGGCCCAGGGACGGCCGGGCTCACGGCGTTCACAGACCGAGCCATCATCGCTCGGCGTTTCCAGAAGCAACACCAGCGTTTGGAAGAGACTAGACTTGCCAAACAGACACGAGAAGTAAAGCACGAAACACCGCCCCGGACGTGGGCCACAGCCGTGGCGGGAGAGCGGCGCGGGGGCCCCCCAGGTCCACCGCGGGTCTCGGAGGGAAGCGGGGCTCCGTCCCCAGGGTCACCGGCGGCGGCAGGCTGAGCGGAGACCCAGCTGGTATCATGCGTGAGCGCGTTTTCTGGCCGTGGGCTGCGCCTGGGACCTGGAAGCCACCGAGGTTGCGGGCCGCCTTAGCAGCAAACCGCAGGTCTGCGCCCTCACGGCAGGCCCGTCTCCCCCTCCCCGTGACCGTGAGCTGTCTGCCGCGAGTCATCTGCCGCGTGTAACCGACGGCCTAATGCCTAACACCTCCGACAGCGCCGCCCGCCACGGCCCATGGCCCTGAGGCTGGGAAACGTGCAGGCCTGGCTGGGTCCGTCCCCCGTGGCGGCCGCATGCTCGGAGGGCAGGTCTGGGTGATCGGGACAGCACCCTCCACATCCAGGACTCTCGACCTGAGGACCTGTAGGTGGCCCTCTGGCCCGTGGGAGGTGGGTTCGCTGGATCTCGGAGGCGGCAGCTCAGGGTGGCTGGGCACCATGGATGGTAGAAGCTGGGTGGCCTTTCATGACCCAGTGGCCTTGGCAGTCACTGAGCGACCCCTCTGCACTACGCTACCGGTTGAAGCCGACGAAAGCCCAGCCAGATTCCTATGCGGACCGGCCTTCCACGTGAGTGTCCGGGGTCCCGCAGCCATGTCCTAGAGCGGCCGCAGCCGACCAGCTGCCACCCGGCTTCCCAGGGCACCCGAATCTGCCAGCGCGGCTGGGTGTTGTAATGAAGGTGCCCGGGTCAAGGGCTGTGGCTGGTGGCCGGCCACCAAGTCTCCTGGCCTTCGCCGACAGTGTTGCTCACTTCTAGCTAAGAAGTTTTGGTTGTAAATTCAGAACATCCTGGACTGAACTATTTTCAGTGAGTAAAACAAGCCCCTTAATGGGCTGCTAAAGTGCCGTCCATTTTCACGGGTTTGTGACAGACACGCGATGTGCATTGCCCCTCTGGGTCCCGGGCTGAACCTCGCCGAGGGACTACGTGGTCTCTGGCACCCCGACACTGTGTCCCAGGGACAGCGGGTGCTCCCCACCGCAGGCCCGGGACCCGGGCGTCCAAAGGCCCAGGAGCCCCCGAAACGCGCTGTGTGCCCGGCTGGGGTGGGGGTGCAGCGATGTCCATTTTTCAAAGCAATAAACATTTCTTAGAAGATTGGGAGCCGCTGGCTCCGTGGGTTGTTCCTAAATCTCAACCGTGAATAACTGGGAAAGCTGCAGTGCCTCAGCTTTTCACGAACGACTCCTCCAACATCGCTCTAGCTGGAACCTGAACGAGACGACGAACATCCTGAAGGCTCCTGCAGCAAATTCCATCGTGCTTTGTTTTACATTTTTAAAACAATAGAGGGCAGGAGTTTCAAACTGATTTCAGAACCCTCCGCCTTGGCCGCCCCCGGTCACGCGGCGCTTCCTGTCAAGCGTGTGTTCCGTCCGCAGTGACTTTCAGAAGCGCGGTTTGCAGCCCCCCCCCCCCACCGTCGCCACGTAGGACGCGGTGGTCAGGGTCTTAGTTGGTTTTGTAGAGCTTAATAACAGGATTATCATTGAAGAACATCTTTTTTATTCTCAATTATCACCACAGTTTTCTCTTTGGCTCAGAATTAGAAAAGTTGTCTTAGCTGTTTTAGGTCATTTGGTAGGTAGATAAGTAGATACATGATAGATAGATAATAGGTGATAGATGATAGATAGGTAGGTAGGCAGGCATAGATGAGAGAGAGAGACAGAGAGAGAGAGACAGAGAGAGAGACAGAGACAGAGAGACAGAGAGAGAGAGACAAAGAGAGAGAGACAGAGACAGAGAGAGAGACACAGAGAGAGAGAGACAGAGAGAGAGATAAAGAGACAGAGAGAGACAGAGAGAGACTCGCTCGGTGAGGCCCTGACGGCAGAATTGGCCGCGAAGGCTGTGGATTCGCCCTGAGCAGGGGACAGAAGTCATGGTGAACGGGGTGGAGACGGGACGTGTCCCACCCGCATGCCGCACGCCCGGCTCTGTGCGTGTCTGAGCTGCCTCCACGCCATGCTCTCGGGGGCACTGTACAGGTAGGAGCCTGTGACCCAGCAGCTCTGAGACGCCGCTCGCTCAGGGAGCAGTGGAGTGGCCGGCGGGATCCGGTCTGAGGACGGCACAGCCGGGCACTGAGGTCATGCCGTTGGTCTGGGGCGTCCTGCGTGTCCTCGGAAGGGAGGGGCCCCAGTTCTGTGGCGGCCTCGCCGGCCCTCTCAGTGGGGCTGGCCGGCACGTGGCCTCAGGAGCCGGCGACCTGCTGCGGGGGTCCATCTGTGCGCCGAGGGCGTGGAGCAGCCCCCCACCCCCGCTCCCTGGCAGGTCGCCCCCAAACGCACCCAGGCTTCGCTGGTCCTGCCTGTCGGGGCCGTCGCTCTGAGCTGCCCAAACAGCCTTCCATTCTGTCATTAGAACGGCGTACTTTGTGACATATAGTTTTCACAAGTGTGGGAAATATAAATGATCGTCTTTACATTTCCCAGGAGAAGAGGTACACCTGCTGCTGATCCCCACCCTGGGGACAACTGGCCGTGGGCTCGGGGTCAGGCCATCTCTGCCCGGCCCTGGCTGAGTCCCTGACGGTTGGTGGCACCTTCTGGTCCCTTGGAGGGGCCGTGGTGGCCTCGAGGGCGGGGTCGAGCTTGGGGCGCTTCCGAGAGGGCAGGCGCCCGGCCCCGCCTTCCCGGGCCAGAGGTGTCCCCCGCTTGCGGACGACCGAGGACACCTGCCCAACACCATGTCGCCAGCTGTCACGGGTACAAAGGATGTGGAAATTTAGATACTCGGGTATCTAATAGGGCACCATCAATCTTTTACAGCGAGAGAATACATAAATTATAAACAAATGTGTCCTTTGGTCGCGTAGAACAGCACGGTGATCAAAGAGACACAATAGCAACGTGTTTGCTCCGCAGCCGGCGGACTCCCCGAGCTCGGGGCTGTGGCGGGGCGGCCGGGAGCCGCCAGCGCGGTTCCCTCTGTCACCGTGCACTTCCCTCCTGCCGTCTGAAGCCATCAGTATGAGGCTGGAGTCACCTACTGCTCCCTCCACCGCCTCCTAGTTTGTCGGCTCATAAATTATGGATCCCGCACAACATCAAGTCTACAATTTCGATGGCATTTGCTAATCATTGATCAATAATTCAGGAGCCACTCCTCCGAGGGCCCCGGCTTCCTGCAGCATATGGCACCGGGATGCGGGGGGGCACAGGTCGCTCGTCACAAAGAGCAGCCGCGAGAACAACTAGTGAGAAGTCGTCCCTCCCCCTCCCCTCGCGGGGCTGACGGGGCGGTCGTGCCGGTGTTCGGCGCATCCCTCCCCGTGGCTGCGTTTGGCGCGGCGGCTGTCGCCGGCCGGGCAGCCGCGTGTGCGGGGTCTGGGTGCACAGCGCTGAGCGGCGGAACTGTCTCTGCTCTGCCCGGTGTCCGGAGCGGGTCCCAGCAGCCAGGGCGTGTCTCGCGGGGAGGGACGACACGCTCCCACCCTGTGACAGCCCCGCGCCCTGCCCTCCGGACCGGCCGCTCACGCGCCTGGCCCTCGGCAGACCTCGGGCGGGCCGGCTCGGAACCGCAAGCTCTGTTACAATGCGCTCTGACGGGCTTGGTCCGGTTTGGTTTTCTAAGGTCCGTTTCGCCCCGTTCTGTGTGTTCGTGTTTGTTCCTTTCCACGAGGTGACGAAATAAGAGGAAATAACCAGACTTCCACAGACGCGCCCGCAGCAGTCATCGGGGGCCGTTCGTACTGGAAGGAGGCCTTTTGCTGTCACCTCCTAGGGGCAGCGACGTCCAAGCTGCTTCAGCTGAGGGCCGCCCCTCGCAGACGGGGGGGCCGGGGTGCGCGGTGGACGCGGCGGCCGCAGTGGGAGACGCCATCAGCCGCCGGGGCCGGGCAGGGGACGGAGCTCCGGAAACCTCCCCACAAAGGCGGCCGCAGAGGCCTCTGGAGGCGCCGTCCCCACCCCGGGGGGGAAAGGGCAGCGTGAGGGACTCGGGGGCCGCCGGAGCGCCAGGCCCTGCCCCCCAGCGCAGCGGCTCCGCTCGCTATTGTCGCCAGCCCAGCGGGAGAGCCACGACCAGGAGTTCTCAGGAACTTCCGAAAATCGTGGCGGAGGGACACAGCAGGAAGGGCAGAGGGGGGAGGGGGCGTTAACGGTCTGCGGTGAGACGGCACGCGGGACAAAGCGGGGCGACGGAGGGGAGGGGACAATCTCTTTTAAACTGGAAAGAGAAAAGGACGGCGTGGAAAATGGCTTTATAATTTTAAGCAAAAATTTTTAAAAATTAGGATGGGATTGAGAGCAAAAGAGATGAGAAGAGGGAAATATTAGCCAGAGGGCTCGGGAAAGAAAAACGGAGGCGCCCAGCTTCACACGTGCCCTGCATCCTGCCTCCCTCCCTCCGCGCCCCTCTCCCGGCCTGCACCTGGCCCGCACCTGGCCCGCACCTGGCCCACACCTGGCCCACACCTGGCCTGCGCACCTGGCCCACACCTGGCCTGGCTTGGTCCCTGGGGGACGGTGGCTGCGGGTTGACTAGAGGGTGGATGTTGCTCACTGGAAATTGAAAATAGAGGACAAAGTATGATGTTATGCCCCGCGGCGAAGTCCCCGGCAGATGTGTGTCCCCCACCTCCACAGACCCCGTCCCTGGCCAGGCTCTCCCTGTGGACGCTCGTGGCCGGAGACCAGGTGGAGCTGGGGCCAGCAGGCGTGCGTTTGGGTTTCCGAGGCCGCAGCCCGTCACTCTGGACAGCGGTGACTGAGGGAGACACCTGCAGTGATGGCAGACGCAGCCTGCTCGCCCAGGTGCCGTGCAGAGCAGAGGCCGGTGGCCCAATGCCACCGCCAGAGCCCGTGGCAGCCCCGTGTTAGCTCACAGCGCAGCTGTCTCTGGAGAGCCACGGCAGCCCCCAGACCTCCCCTCCGCGTCTGGCCCTGACTGAGGGGCGCGCTCTGACGGCCGGGTGGATGGATCCCTGGGGAGCGGTGGGGCGAGGCGCTGCCCCCGAGGTGGGGGCCTCAGCTGCTCTGGGGGACACCTGGCTCCGTGGGGCGCCTGGCCCGGCAGTGGGGGGCGGCCCTGTCACTCACACCCCTTCTCACGCTGACTTCCCGCCTTCCAGGAGAGGAGGGTGACGAAGCTGGGGTGACTGTCGCTGAAGCGGGCTGAGCCCTTGAGAGGAACTGCTCAGAAATAGACTCCTGAGAGGGACATGCGTTCCGTGCCCACGGTCAGTGTCCCCACCCTGGCCTCCAGCGTCAGATCCAGATTCTTGCAATGCATCCTGGCTCAGCACCTATGACCCTGCAAAGCCCTCTGCCTCGTCCCAACGGCCTCCTTCCACGTCCAGCCCAAGGCCACCCACTCCCTGCATCCTTCTGAGACTCCCCGCCGGTCCCCAAAGCTTTTTCCCTCTGAGACTGCTGGTCACACTGCGCCTGGGGGCACAGGTGTGGGGGGCACAGAATGGGGGCAGAGCCGCCCTCCACGTGGCCTCGTGCCCTGGATCCCGCACGTGCCCTGGATCCTACTCAGTCACGCAAAAGCCACGTGGGACGGCTCCCGCCGCCCAGAGAGAAGCTCCAGCCACCTCCTCTGGCTGGATCCACTTCTGTCCAGCCCAATACATTCAGGATGTTTTCCTGGAGGCCGGTCATCATGGCCGGGTGGCCGGGCACAGATGGGGTGGCCGGGGTCCCAGGAGGTCTGCAGTGAGGGCTCTGTGAGTCCAGACAGGGCAGGCCTCGCGGCCTCTCTCAGCCGGGTTCCACGTGGCTGGTCTGGCCCTCCCTCGCCCAAGCCCCTCCGCGCCAACCCTCCAGATGATTTCCCGGAGAAGAAAGACACATTTATTTATCTATTTATTTATTTATTTATTTATTTATTTATTTATTTATTTTTATTTTTTAGGTGAGGCAACCCTCGGTTGACCTCACAGATTGCAAGGACCTCGTCAGTTTACAATCCCTTATTTTTTATTTTTTATGCTTACAGCACCTGGTCTTCCTAGGGGGTCTCCCAGCCACATACTGACCAGGCCCGACCCTGCTTAGCGTCCAAGACCAGAGGGATCAGGCATATTCGGGGCGGGATGGCCGTGGACTTGGCTCAAGTATTATTGACAGAAACAAGAGGGGGCCATTTCCATCATGTCCCCCACACCTGGCCTGGTCTCGTAAAATCTCACGATGTGGACACAGTCACGTCACGACAGCCACCCACTCCATGACCCCGAGGGGCGAGCAGGTCCCCGCGGAGCCCTGGGCTGGCGCCTGGGAGCAACGGGGAAGGCAACAGGGTCTGAAGACGCTATCGTGACCCTGGGAGGCAAGCCCCGGCTGGAGGAGCGGCCACTCCCCGCAGAGCCGGGCACAGCCCAGGGACAGCCCAGGGCTGCTGCGGGAAGACGAGGACACAGGTGCGCTCGCTCCAGGACGAGGACGAGGGGGCCCCGGAGGTCTGCTCTCCCCACAGACCGGCCCGTCACCTCTGCACCCCCGACTCCGGAGCAGCAACTGGCCGCCAGCTCCCCCGAGAGAGTCCACACAGCTGTCCATGCAGAAGAGGAAGGTGTCTCCCAGGGACCCTCGACGTGCCCCAGACCCCGAATCATTGGCCTCCCCGGGCTTGGACTTCACCATGGAGCCAGCATAGCAACAGGTCAAGTTCATCTCCTCCTCGGTGCCAGTCCTGTCTTCACAGAGCCGTCATTTACGTCAATGGGAATGGCCACATGCACCTGTTGCCTGTCGTGTGAGGTGATGGGTGGGGGTCCCAAGGGGTTACGCCCGGTCCTGTGCCTGGTGCCCCTCTCGGCCACTGCATGGTCTGGACCTGCACTGTCCTCGACATAGCCACCAGCCACGTGGGCCATGGCGAGCGTGATGGAGATGGCGAACTTGGACTTTTCGTCCTGACTGGCTGGTATGCAGATGCGGCGTCCTGCGTGTGCTCTGCGTGGATGTCAGAGCTCTTAGACACAACCTGATGCTTCCGCCAGGATTAGACATTTCACGTGGATCCGCTCGACATGTGACGTAAATATAAAACAGCCACAGACCTGGCAGACTCACTCCCGCGGGGCCGACACACGATGTCATCGCTAATCGTTTACGCTGGCTGCACACGGACACCTCGGTCCGTTCATTTTGCCTCCCTTCGGAATGGCTACCAGACAGCTTAAAGCTCTCATCTGGAAGGAAGGCAACGGGGTCTGAAGACGGACAACGTAGAAATGAGCCCTGAACTTGAAACGGGCGGGGGCCGGGGGCCGGCGGGCTCTGCATTGGACACGCTCACGCCGTCTGCCTTCTTCAACGCGGTCCGCCGTGAGCCGGCAGACGGCGGGCTCCCGAGGCATCTTGGGCTCGTATGGGGAGCTCGCAGTCTCCCCCTCATTCTCCCTCTGGCAGTCGGTGAGAGCTGTGACACCCCCTCTCTGAGCGGGAAGCTGCGGGGCCCAGGGAAACCTCACACGGTGGCCCGCAGTGGCCTGGCTGGCCGAATTCTCCAGAAGCCGCTGAAATGGGGAGATAAGTTAACTTTCCTTAATCACTTAATATTCGATCGTCTACTAACCGGGTTTCGGTGACAGGTTGCTGGGAATGGACCCAGGAAAGCAGACTCTGTCATCGGTGGCATCAGGAAATCGCCGTGAGACCTGACGCACCCTCAGAGGTTGCTCGTGGAGCGTCACACCCTTTGCAGCGTCTGAACGGAAGATGCAAAACGTGAGCCGGTCTTTACTCGTCATCGCCGTGCCGATGGCATCGGAGCGAGGGGACCCGGGCGCCACGCACGCCGGCTGCACAGACACTTGTTTTCACCCACATCCTTTGGCCGGTGACCTCCGTGTGTCCCCAAGAACTCCTTCCGGTTCCATCTCAAGGGCAAAGGACCTCAAGACTGACCCATAAAATTCTCCCCCGAGTCCAGTAGATTGTGAACCAGCAGGTTGACCCTAAGGGCTGGTGTTTTCAGCAGAACTGGTGGCTCCACACACGGGTCCGCTGCCCTCGCGAAGCAACAGGTTTACCGAGATGTAATGCACACGCCCTAATACTCTCCCCTTTAAGGCGCCAGTTCAGCGGTCTTCAGTGTCCCCACAGCATCGCGCCACCACGACCACCATCTAATTCCAGAGCACTTCCAATTCCCCGAAAAGAAACCGCACCCCGTTCCCCCTTCCTCCGCCCCCGACTGCCACTAATCTACTTTCTAACCTTTAATGGTGCTTATTTTCAAAAGACAGCCGAAGAGAGGGCTAGCGTGCGGGATCAGTCCTCCAGGGGACGCGCTGAGGCGGCAGACACAGCTGGTTCAAGCGCCTGGGGTGACTCGGACCGTGCGCCTGTCTGCGCGGGCTGCGGGCTTCAAAACGCGCTCATCCGCTCCCAGTTCCGGATGCTCCAAGCCCCAGTCTGGGAGGTCAGCAGGGTCGGTTCCTGGTGGCAGCTGTCTCCCTGGCTCACAAACAGCCATCTTCTCACTGTGTCCTGTC
>NW_006440135.1:3601907-3617016 GCF_000325575.1 Pteropus alecto | reverse complement strand
GGGGGCGGGGAGAGAGGAGACGGGGTGGGGGGGGGGAGTCTGGTCTCTACAGATAAGGGCGCTGACCCTGCCTGGGGGGTCCCACCCTCCTGCTTTCCCGTAACTCTAATTCTCTCCCAAATACCCGAGTCACTAGGGTTTGGGGCTTCAACAGGTAGATTTGGGGTACGCAATCAGCCCATAACAGACAGGTACAAATAATTATGAGAAAAAGGAATTGGGGAGCACAGGCTGGTTTTTTGGTTTTTGGTTTTTTTAAAAATAAATATCAAATAATAAGGACCGCTCTGATCTGGCCAGTCAGGGGCGTGGGCTCTGAGCCAACCAGAGGGCAAACGATAGTTTGTGACAACTTTAAACTGAGTGAAGGGAACGTGGGCTGAAGGGACAAAAAGATGGGGCATCTGCTTTGTCAGAACACGTGGCTGGAGCCTAAATCCGCGGTGGATTCCGTGGTTCGCGGCCAGCACCGCGACGCGAACACAGACACCTGTGACGCCAGCCGAGCGTCCCCCAGCGCCGCTGCCCACCGACCCGCGCGAAGCAGACGCCGCGCTCGCGGGAGGCAGGGCCACCCGAGCTCCTGCCGCTGCGGGGGTGCGAAGCGGGAAGGCCCTCGGGAAACGGCGTGGCTGTGCGTCATACGAGAAACGTCACCGTCCCCCGGCGCCCGGCTGCTAGGGTCCGCCCAAGACGATGGGAGCGGGGCGCTCACGGCCGCGTCCCGCCCAGGAGCCCAGACTGGACAGGATGCAAACGTCCGCCCGCAGTGGCTGGGCCCGCACCCGGGGTGCCCAGGTGTGACACGCACCTGGGATGAACCGCGCTCAAGAGCGTTTGCTAAATTAAAAAAAAAAAAAAAAAAAAAGAACAGGCAAAATTGACCGGCGATGAATGATTCCATTTATATAAAACCTGGAAACGGAAAAAACACAGTGACCGATGAGTGCTGATCAGGGGCCGCGCCTGGGGAGGGGACCACACGGCAGGCGGGCGCGTGTGCAGGCGACGCAAGGTTCCGTGCGCCTGTGGCTGGGGCGGGCACAGGCGGGGTCCGTGTGACTGTGTCGGGGGTACAGGCGGGGCCCGTGTGACTGTCGGGGGCACAGGGGGGTCCGTGTGACTGTGTCGGGGGCACAGGCGGGGTCTGTGTAGCTGTGTCGGGGGCACAGGCGGTGTTCACGTGACTGTCGGGGGCACAGGCGGGGTCTGTGTGGCTGTATCGGGGACACAGGACCCCATCGCCAGCACGCATGCCGCCGTGTTTCGGACGAGTGGTCAGTCGAGGTCTCAGGAGTGACCGCGCAGTCATTCGGCATGAATCGCATGAGCGAGAGGAGCTCTGAAGAGGCCCTGGGAGGCCGAGCAGACTTTCTCCTGGTTGAGTCGCGGCTTCTCTGGCCGGTCACTGGATGAGAACTTTGCTTCGAGTTCACGGTTTCCAGCCCCCGAGGGTCTGACAGCATCTGCAGCAAACACTTTGGGAGGCCTGCTCAGACACCACGGTCCCATGGGGGCCACCGGTCAGCACAGCACGCCCCTACCTCCCTGCCCTGGTCACAGGGGCTGGGTGGCGGGAAGCAGGAGCGCCCTGGCCAGAGCCAGCGCCGTCCGATTTTCTGGCAGGAGTTACAGCTGGGACTCGGCCATCAGGCAGGGCGTCTGCAACAGTCTGGACCTGAGGAGAGGGGCATGGACAGCAAGGACATGGGGACCCCAGAGGCCTCCCGGCTTGGCGCTCCCACGGCAGCCTGCGTGCCTGGCCGGGCAGCGGTGTCGTCACCTGGCTGACGTGCTGCCCAGTGGGGCCCCGGGAGGAGAAGAGACGGAGGGACAGGAGCCCCGGTGCTGGGGACACCGTGGACCACAGGCGGCCCGTGTCCTGACGCTGGGCCGCGCATGTTCCCCAGGCACCGTGTGGCTCTCCCATCTTCGGCCCACAGTCCCTCCGCCTTAGGAACAGAATGGAACACTTGTCACCTCAGAGCGAAACAAGAGACAAAGCCGCCACCTCTAAAACCATTCAAAAGGTCTTCACCGCCTGGTGCCGTACCCCGATGTGGCCACACGGCCACTTTCCATCAGTGTCTCCCCGAAGCCCGCACAGGCCACCTGCATCTAGAGTAGACGCAGCGTCCAAGGTTGGGGGGCTCCCCCCTCCCTCTCAGCTTTTCATAGCCCCTGGGGGGTCGTCCCCAACAGCGTGTCTGCCCCGCTGCCTCTGCCTGGCTGAGAGGCGACAGCTCTCAGCCGCCCTCCCGCCGTCCTCCGCTGGCCCGAGTCTCACCCAGAGTGACCGCTCCGGGGTTCGTGGCATCCTCTCCTTGGCCCGGGCTGTCACTCGATTCACTCTCTTGCACGCCCAAGACGTTCACGGAAGGGGAGAGAGTCAGCTCACCCGATCCTCCGTGCACCATCGAAGCGCCATGCACAATCAAGTGCTTAATAAGCGTCCTGCGGTGGCGGCGAGGGCTGTGTGGATGGTAATGGCGCCTAACTTCCTCCTGGGAGAAGTTGACGTGCTTTGAGAACTGCGCTCCCCAGAATCAAATTACGAAATGGAAAAGCAGTTTCTTTCCATCTTTGGCGACTCACCCAGTGGCTTAATGAAGGGTAAGATGGTTGGTGGTGTCTGGACCAAGTTCCGTTTCTCTAAGTGTCGCCTCCGGTCCAGAGGCTTTCCTTCTGCCCGGACCATTTCGGGTCTATGCAGCCCCAACTGTGCATTCGGAATAACTCGGTTCATCTGTAGGGTAAATTAGTATCAAGACACAATATTCAAAATGGCAGCCTAGCTTTCTAGACGAACACTGGTTGGTAATAAAGAAAAGCTTCATTTCACCAATGTGAGACTTTGTCATTGCTCACAAAACATGGATTTACGATGATTGTGTCACATAGTCTGTCCTAGTTACTGCGTTGGGAACACGCATTTATTACAGAGAAGACAGTTCCGGCACAGGGCGTTTGGGGTTGGCTTGAGCTGGGGCCTAACTGGGAAGCATGGAGCGGAGGGGGTGGGGGGAGGGCCGGACCGGCCTCGGGTTTCGGAGGACCTGCTGAAGGTTACCCTAGTTCCGGGGGCTGCTAGCAGCCGGGGCCCAGCCTGCGAGCGGGGATTTAAGCTGGCTAAGATCCATGGGGCTGTTTCACTAGGAATGGGTCACAGCAGGACCTTAGCAACCCGAGTGCACGTTCTGAGTATGTCAGGCAAACGCTGGGTTCAGAGCCCCAAGTTGGTCCATCCACCCACCCAGCCAGCCAGCCATCCATCCGTCCATCCATCCATCCATCCATCCGTCCATCCATCCATTCACCCATTCATCCATCCGCCATCTCTCTATACTCCCATCCACCGTGCATCTCCATACCCGCCATCCATCACCCACCACCCACCACCCACCCACCCGCTGTCCGTTCACACACTCACTCGGCCAGCACTGGCTGCACACCCACGTGTCTGTAGGCGGGTTCAGAGATGCACCCCCTAGGAGCCGTTGGGGATACGTGACCAGGCTCTCGTGGCCCCTTGGCTCCCGGGTCCCAGAGGAAGGGCCCAGGCCCCCTCTGGAGGAGGCGAGAAAGCTTCTGCCTGCCCCGCTGAGAACGGCGGTCACCTGACGCTCAGAGAGGTGACCTGCAGCAAGCCAGGTCACTTCCATCCCCTGGGCCAGCTGCAGTGGGCTGGGCGGAGGCGGACCGCTGCTTTTAAAAGCAATGTTTATGTCTCATTGTTTCTCACGCTCGCTTTTCCTGAGCCAGGGCTTCGGCTGGCTGCACGCCAGAAAGAGAAGGCAAAAATGACAAACGCGGACACCTACGGCCACGGCCCGAGCTCGGAGCAGCCCCCTTACCACAGCGGGATTGGAGGATTCGGCCGCCCACGTCACGTGGCTCTGGAGACACCCTCCTCGCCCCCAGCCACCTGCCCGGCCGGCTGGAGAAACGAGCCGAGAAGGCAGCGCCCACCTTGGGCACGGGAGGGACGGGCACGACCCTCGGGGCCGGCACAGGAGACTCGGCCGTGAGGCCGTGGCCCTGGAGAGTTGGCTGTGTTTCTGTCACCCGCGGCCTCCTCATCCTTAGGACGAACGTGAGAGTCCACCCCGGGTCTACACTGAAGTCACCCCAAGTCTACAGTGGGCACTGGGCGATGCTATCCAGTCACGGGCCTAGTGCCGTGACCAGGACAGGGAGAGCACAAGGGACGTTTCCCATTTTCTTCCAAGAAATGCGCCATCCCCCCCGCCCCCTGCCGACAAGAGGAGAAAAGCTTTTCTTAATCATTCCTTGGGGTCAAAACCGTGACATGTGGCACTGTGTTCCTCCCTCCGTCACACCACCAGGTCAGAGCAGGATGGGGGCCAGCCTTTTCCATTCAGAAGGGGAAGGGAGGGGCCCACAGAGTCCCCCAGTTCTACAAAAGGGCAAGAGGCACCTTCTCCAGCGGAGGCCGCACTGCCCCCACAGAGAACTTTCTCCAGGGGCACCTTTGACTTTCCCAGATCAGCCTCAGGGGGGACGCCAGAGACGAGCCCCCCAAACGACCTGCTGTAGATCTGCATGCCGTGGCGAAGGAGAACCAGCCCTAGATCACACTCGTGGTGGGAAGACGAAACCCCGTCCTTTACGATGCCCCTTATTGTCACGGACTCTGCAGGGGGCACGTGCTGACCCCCGAGGAACCGTGCACAGCAAAACCCCACTTGCCAGCGTCACCCGTGGAGCGTCCACACTGCCGCTGTGTTACGAGCCCGTTCCACTGCGGACGGGCTCCGCCGATGGCTGTGGCACAGGGACTAAATGGCCCAGAATCGATCCTTTCGTTTAAAATTATAGAAACTTCCCCAAAAACATATTTTTGCAACAGCACTGGAGAAAGTGAGAAGCGCCTCGCGAACGAAGCCCGCGGGGTTCTGCGTTTGCAATTTCTTTTAAAGTAACACTTTTCAGAGTTGTCGAGTATTGGGGGGTGGGGGCAGGGGGCTGGGACGTGGCGTCAGGGTGTGCCCGTGGTCCCGGTTTCCGTGTAAGACGAGAGGTGCGCTTTAAAACCTCCCGTCCGCCGGAACGGAGGAGCCACACGGTGTCACGAGGAATTACGTTAATTGGGTTTGGTGTAAGGTTGGTGTCCTTCTTGCTGGAAGCGTTCCCAGGTCTTCCTGGGTGTTGGTGGCCACCAGGCTCCCCGGTCACCCTGTTAGCCCAGACTTTAATTAGCTCTGGCGTCCTCTTCATAATGATAAATGCAGAGATGATAAATGGAAATGCAAATGACGGAGAAGCGCCTCAGCCCTCAGCACCGAATATCATTAATTCCTTCCCACCGGCGAATCGATCAATGTCATCCCCCGCGCCTGCCTTCAGCGGGGCACATGGCTGGCGGCCAGCACGCCGGCGGCCCGAACTTGGTGGGGTTTTTCTCCCCATATGCCTTTATTCATCTTTCGCTGAATATTTGTTTGGCACCCAGAGTTCCAATATATTTCCAGCTGAGATGATAACTATTTTGGGTCAATAAGCAAATAGCTAATTTAGAGCAAAATAAATACCAACAAGAACTTATTCTCAGAGCCCCAAGATCTAAAAGGCAGTCGTGTAAGGAATGCCCAGGACCTGTTTCAAACTGGGGAGCCACTTTGAATCTGTCCCTAAAGGGGTTTTAAAGAGAAAACGGCGACCCGCAACCCCAATTTAAAGGGTACATAGACTTTTGGTCCAGGATCTTGGAGCACAAAGGATTCTGAACCCCACAGTCACAGGGTCCCCCAACCCCCTCCCCCAGCCCCCGGAAACTGCTAGTTTCACGGCCAGCTACCCAGCAAGCCGGCCTCCGGCTCAGGTGGTCCCCAGGCCGCGCCCTCCGGGGACAGCGGGAAACGCGCCTGCGCTCTGGGGGCTCGGCCTCGGCTAGCCATTTAAAGATTGGGGGAGGGAGGGCGTTTTCTTTTGCCTTTTTCTGTTTTAATTGCCAGAAAGGCACACGGTTCGCGAGACTATCAACAGGGGAACGATGATGGCGTCTCTCCACGCCTCCCTGTCCCACGTCCCTCGCGTCCCGAAGCCTCTCCCTTCGTTGCGCCCTCCTCCCACCTCGCCCGAGCGTCTCCAGGCTGGGACCCAACTTCCGGGGGGGCAGGTCCCGCGACACCCACGAGAGGAGGCTCGAGGTCTTCGGAGCCACCGTCCTGAAGACGCCGACGGTGAGGGCTGCGCGGGCGCCGTGCTGCCTGCAAGCCTGCCTGCTCGGCGGGGACGCGGGGACTGGGTTTTGGTGGCGCCCTCCGCGATCCGGGCTGCGGGCCCCCGTCCAGGTGCGCGCGGTCCCCTGTGTGCGCGTGACCGTGACCCTGAGCCCTGGGCGCAGCCCTGCGGTGGAGCGAAGCCCCAGAGGAAGCCACCGAGCTCCGGTCCTCTGCACTGCGGCCCCTTCCACAGGGTCCCCGCCTCGGAAACTGGCGGGAACCGCGGGTCCTGAGGCCGCGCGGGGTCTCGCTCCAGCACCCCTCCCCCCAGCTCCCCCAAGTCCTAGGGGCGCGGCCTCGCTGTCACAGGGCTCGGGGACGCGCCCGCTGCCCTCTCTCACCGCCAGGCCGAGCCCGCCCCAGGTCTCCCACGCAAGCGAGCAGGTGCAGCACCTCACAGGGGACCCCGCCCCTGTCCCCCTTGAGTCCCCTGTCCACGCAGCCGCCAGAGTGACTGATAGCCGCACATCTGACCGCAGTATCCCCGCACTCAAAAGGCGCAGTTTCTCCTTCACGCGGAAGAACACCCGAAGCCCCGGGGTGCGTGCAGACCCCGCCCTGCGAGCCCGCCCTGCGCCCTCCACTCCGGCCACGTCCCATCCCGTCCCCCTCTCCGCTGCCCGTCTGGGTGCTGAGCCGCCCCGTGCGTGCAACCTGCCCGCAGCCCTCATCCACCTGCTCTCACGGTCACCCGTGCGCAGCGGCGTCCGTGTGACGCATTACTGGATAAATCCTGCAAAGTGCAATGCGCAGCAGGTAGGAGGCCGAGTCTGGCACGTGACCTTGGCCGTCAAGCTGCGGGTCTGTATTATGAAAATAACATTAATTACTAACAGAAGCCACCTCTTAGAGAGCGCGGCGTGGCCCAGTGGGCGACCGTACAGGGCCTCAGGCCCTCGGGACTGCGCAGAAGTGTTTAATGGGTCCGCCTCTCATTGATTTGATGATCCCAGAATAAGTGTCACCCGCGTGTGGGAGCCCCCTTAGATCTGGTGACAAACCATGTCCCCAAGCTGGCCGCACCGGCTCTCCCATCCGGCCAGGCCTTGTGGCTGCACTGACCAGACGCTCCGGCTGGGGGGCGCTGGCGCTGTCTGGGCACAGCCTGGCAGCTCCTCCTCCTGCCGCTTGGAATGCTTGCCCTTGGGGTCCTCCCCGGGGACAGCTGTGCTGTGGGGGGCGGCCCCGCTGGACTGCGGGTGACAGCTGGGCAGCCAGGCAGCAGCCAGGACCACGCCCGGCGTGCGAGCGCGCCGTCTGGATGCCCCAGCGACGTCTGGGGCCCGGGCATCACGCACACCGTTGAGCCCCAGCGCCCCCAGAACCCGAGAGCTGGAGCTCAGTCGCCGTCATAAGCCTCTAGGTTTCGCGGGACATGTCAGATTCACTGACTGGGCCTCGTGCGGTGGACGAGGCGGACTCTCCGCCATCACTGCCCCACGGCTCTGCCTCGCTGCAGTCCACCCCTCCCACCCCGACTGCGGGGGCTCCCCCCCTCCCCCACGGCAGGGGCCGCCTCTGCGCGTGGCGCCTGCGGAGCGTGCGAACGTGGGGTCTCCTCTTTCATGACGCCGCCTGTCCTCCTGGCCTGGTTTCGGGGTGGTGATGCATGGGGCCCGGGGCTGGCTTCTGGGGGCCTCGTGGCTGGAAGCCTCACAGATCACGCAGGACACACGCCCTCCAGGGCCATGCCCCGCCCCCCAGCGTGTGCTACACATCTCCCATTGGGATGAATTTAACGGCTTCGATTGATTTTTAAAAGCTTATATCAGAAACAAAATGTCAAAAAGGCAGTCTTGAGTGGCAAGCAAGGCAAAGCAATTAAACTCCAGAGTGCATTGTGCATTGTTAAAATGCGAGTACCATTATTTCGTTTATCAGGTTAATAATAACTTAGGGACACATTGGCCTAAAAACAAACACAGCCAAACCTGTCCCCTGGTCTTAAAGCATTACTTACAGCCATGAGGGATCTTTTAAAAGATACAGACTTAAAAATAAGAAGCGGAACACCTCGACATAAGTAACAGCTATGTCCACATTGTTGAGAGTTTAACTTGAACTAAGGAAAACAATGATGTCCGCCTAATTGCTTGACGAAAGCTAACATTTTCTAGCAACGTTTTCACAGCAACAGCTCCTTCCTCCGTGGAAACTCATGAAAGCAACTCGATTCACAGTTGCAAAGGAATTCTTCTCTAAAGCAAATACAGGTGGATTGATTTTCGTCGGACTATCTGTTCAATATTTTATTTCATTAGCATAATGAAAACAGAAGAATAACAGAAGACGAATGTTTTGTGACCCTGATGCCTATTAAGACCTTGGCGCCCTTTCTGGAGAGCGCCAGCCAATTTCGATAACATCAGGCACACGAGGAAATAAATTAGACATTTTAATTGTGAGATTATAACATCCTGACGGAACAGCTGGGAAGGCGCCGAAACAAATTTTAGTGACAAAACAATAATCTCAGCAAAGTAGAAAAATTAGACTCTCAAGGCTTTGAAGGAAAATAAAGAAGCAAATTAGAGACGCCAGTAAGGTCGCGAAGCCAGCGCACTGTGGACCATGTCAATTGTGAGCGAAGCTCACAAATATATTCCAGATAACGCAGACAGGTTTAAGCAATAAATCAAAAGCGTAATTGGGCAAATTTTCATGCAGCGTCATCGCCGACGTTATAGGTAGCTGCAAGGAAATCACATCCTTAAAGAAAATTTAGAAATTTTAAAATAAGAAGCCCATAGCACCCAGGGTGTGTGTGACCGTTAGCGAGGATGCCCACACTTTCGTACCATTTTAGTTCAGTAACGCGACCGTGGGTGGGTCAGCCTTGGACGAGAGGATCTCACTCGTCCAGTTTTACCGATAATAGGTCTGTTCTCGAAGCCGAGGGGAGAGGCCGGCCGGTGGAAGGCACTGAGTCTGTTAGACTCTGTTTTCCCTTGAGTGCCACCTTCCTGAGGCACAGACGCATGTCGTTGGAGATCAGTAGACACGGTGGAGGCGGGTGGTCCCCGTCCTCACTCCTGCGGCTTGGGCTGGCTGTGGGGAACGCGGCCGGCACACCCCTCCCCCCTGGCTGGACACAGGGCGGCACGGGTGGCTGCAGAGGACACGGCGCAGAGTCTCGGCGGATGGGGGACCTCTCGCGTGGCCCAATTATTGTTTGACCGACTTTATAGAGGTACGATTCACATACAATAAAATCCACACATGTTACGTGTACAGTTTGATGAGTTTAAATAGACGAAGACTTTAATCAAAACCTAGACCCTCTCTCTCTCCAGAAGGTTCTCTCAGTTCTCCTCCGAGCAACAGACCCTACCTCAGGCCAACACGGCTCTGATTTCTCGGTCCATGTGCATTTTGCCTGTCCTAGAATTTCACACAAGTGGAACCACACGGCATTCGCTCACTTTGTCTGGACTCCGGTTCCACGTGATGCCGGTGAGGTGTCCCTATGTCACGTGTGTCGATTCATTTGTTTTGCTACAGAATGTTGTCCCACGGTCTGACTACGCTGCGGCGTGTTTGCCCATCCGTTTATGGACGGACGGGTGTGGGCTATTACGAACAAAGCCGCTGAGAACATTTTGGTCAAGGTCAATTTCACGAACCTAACTTCTCATTTCTCCGAAGTCGACGCTTAGGAGCGGGTCACGAAGGACGTGCACGGTCACCTTTCCCTTACTTCCCGAAGTGACCGAAACACCTCACGCTGTCGCCCGCAGAGCCCGTGTCCCATGCGCTCTGTTTCCTTCAGCATTTCACGGTTAAGCTTGTGCATTTTAGTGAGGTTTGGGATGACGGTGAGTTTAGGGTTCACGTGCCATGGTGTGGGCCACGTGTCCTCTGCCTGCTCTCGTTTATATTTCTTCTTCTGAGCAGTATCTATTCAAACAGGACGCCCGTTTTTTAATTAGAATGTTCCTTCGCTGTTTCTGTTTGTGTGGACGCATGTGTATGTGTATATGATACCCGTGTAACGACTATTATATATTTTATACGCACATTACATAGATATATATGACACCTGCAGATCCGTATTCATACGTGGATAGACTTGCATCCAGGTTTTATACGTGAATGTAAATACAGGCTACAAGTCTCGGGTCACATATTTGCGCTGTGACGCTGTCCTCCCGGGCTGGGGCTGGCTTCTCCGTGACCTTGACACTGTCCTTGGGAGAGCATAGCATGTATAAGTCGATGCAGCCCAGTTTATCCTGCCGTCCAGCGTCCATGTCGCCAAGCCACCTGTCGCGAGGGTTTTGCAGGACATGTCTAGTCCATCGCTTTCCTTTCAGAATTTGTCTTCATGCGTAAAACACACCTTTTGTAGACGAACCTAGCTGGGTCTCACCTCTCTGAGCAGCCTAAACCCCGCTTCAGAGTTCGCACACACAGCCCATTTCTCTTTGATGTCGTATCGACGTGACGGGGTTTCTCTACCACTTTGTCTTTATCCACTCTGTTTTTTCATTCTGTTGCTCTGCTGCTATTTTGTCGAGAATCGCTTAATATTCTTTCTTCTTCCATCTGTTGCCTTCTTATCCACAGGTCTTTATTATTATTTTTTTTTTACTGGTTACTCTAACGCCGGCAGTATATGCATCTGGTGCCTGTCGGAGACTGTGTGCGTTCAGCATGTACTTCCTCTCGCCCCGGACTTGTCACTTTCCGCCTGACGTAGCCCACGTCCCGCTTAAAAACGCACCCACTTTGCGTTTTGCGTCTAGTTCTGTTTCCCTGTCTTCCGCCCTTTTTGCGATTGTCATACGTACGTTCGTACTTTATCCTTCTGCAGAAATAAATTCCTCACCCTGTAGGGCTATTGTATGTACTTTACCCTTCTGCAGAAATAAATTCCTCACCCTGTAGCAAAAGTTCGTTGTCTTTTAAATAAATTATGAGAAGAACGAAAACAAAGCCCTTTGCATTTACCCACCAAGTTTCCATGTCTGGCATTTTTCTCTCTTTTCGGCAGGTCTGAGCTTTCATCTCGCGTAATTTCTCTCCAGCTTCATGAATGTCCTTGACCTTCTTCTGTGGTTTAGACCTGCTGACCACGAGCATCCTCGGATTTCTTGTCTTAAAATGTCATCGGTTTGTAGAATTTCTTTCTCTTTCTTTCAGCTCTTAAAAGATGTCTTTCCATTGCCTCTGGCCTCTGTTGTTTCTGATAAGAAATTAGCATATTTTGCATTTTTTGCATATTCCTAATATAGTACATTATTTGTTTGTTGACTGCTTCTAAAATGAGCCCTTTACGTTTGTTTTCAATTATTGGACACTGAAGCATCTACTTGTGATATAATGGCTCATTTTATGTCTCTCTCTGTATATGTATATATACACACGTGTGTGCACGCACACACCCACACACGCACACACCCACACACGCACACACCCACACACGCACATTCACACACACACGGTTCACCGAGATCCTTGAATCTGTTCGTCAGTGTCTTAAAAATAAAATTTAGGAAGTTCTAGTCACTATTTTTTTTCAATTTTATTTTCTGGCCCAATCTCACTTCCTGCTCCTTTTTGGGTCCAATTTACTGAATGTTAGACCATATGATCATTTTACACAGCTCTTGAGATTCAGTTTAATTTTCTTCAATTTATTTTCTCTTTTGGGTTCAGATTCCATAATTTTTATTCTTCTGCTTTCAAATTTGTTAACTTCCCCCCCATCATTTACATCTCATTGTCAAGACCATCCACCCAATATTTATTTCAGTTGCTTTTCTTTTCATACATATATATATATATGTATGTATGTATTCTCTTTGTATTTGTAATAGCTTCTTTAAAGTCTTTGGCCGATAAAGCCATCTGCCTATTTCTCTGTACTTTTGATGATTTCTGATGGGACACTGGACAGTGGGGCTGTCATTTGCTCTAGAAATTCTGAATCTTATCTTATTGCTCTGCAGGCAGGTTCTGGGTCTGGTCTCCACAGTCAGTGGATAACTGGCTGCCTTCACTTGGCGCGTGCGCGCCTGGGCTTACACATCCCAGGGTGAAATCAGAGCCGGTCACACAGTGAGGTCCGGTCCCCACCGGTCACCCAGCCTTCCCGGTGTGTCTGCCGGAGGCGTACGTGAGGCCTTAGGGGACCTGCGCACAGCAGACCTGGATCCAAAAACACTGAATCTGACCTTCTCTTCCCTGCTCAGCCACAAGCGCCCGCCCTCTGTGCCACTCACCTCTGTGCCACACTCTGGAAGGGCTGCCCGCCCCGCACAGCCCAGCGCTTGGCTATGGGCTCGCTGGCATCCCACGTGGACTTCACGGCGCACAGCTTTGTCGCCCCACAGACTTCAGCTGCCCTTGGGGTCCCAAAGTCTGTCCTCTGCCTCCTTGACTCAGTGGAACCGTCTTGCTCTGCGGAAGCCAGCAGCCGGTGCCGCGGTGGCCTGCTCCCAGGTGACAGCTGAGTGACCGTGGGCCTTGCCTCCCATGCTTAGCTTCCCGCCACGCTTCTCGTGCCGTGACCGAGAACCATGGCCTCACATGCCTTGTCGGGCTCCGCACCGGCCGTGACTCGGGGACTGCCTGGGTAGCCATCACCCCACCGGGCTGGACTGGTCATCTAGCCTAATACTTTTACTGCAGAAAGTGAGCGTTTGAAGTAAAGATAAACATTTCCTGTGTTTCAGGAAGGGACAGGTTTATATGATCTGATCTAAAGCTGCAATAAGAGAAAATTAAGTAAAAATCTGACAATTAGCCGGTTAATTTCTTCGGTGTAGATAACCGATTTAGGTCATCAAGTCCTTAAAGACTTTGGCTTGAAATCATCGCGCTGACTCCTCCTGACGAGATGAGATGCGTATCGGGTCCCCACGGCACCTGCTGGCCTTTAGCAATGGCTCGCGATAGCATCTTTGCATGAGGAGATGATTACAGTTTCGGCATTATTTTCTTTGCTCCTTTTATTAATTCATTGTCAGCACCATGTTCATCTATGTCATCAGGCGAATTATTTCTGTTGATTTACGCTGCCCTCATTAAGAAGCTTGGGTGTCACCACCCAACCGAATAACAAGCAAAAAGCTGAATAGACTGAAAATCCAGCAGCTCCCCTTGGGTCTGTGAGACGGGGGAGGACACGGGACGAACCCCGGCCCCAGTGTCGCGGGAGGCCGGCGGCCAGGGGGATCGGGGCATCCGGAGCGGACCCCAACGTGGGGGCCCGTGCGAGACGGAAGGCTGGACTGGACTGGTGGAGGCTGGAGGCTCGGCGTGGACAAGCCTGGCAGTTGAAGCTCTGAGGGGCCCCAGTCCTATGGGGCCACAGGATCGCGACATTTACCTCCAGGAGTTGTCAGGTCCCAACAGTAAATACCTGAGAAGAATATCCTGTGCTTCTAGCATGGTGGGCGGAAAGCTGCTCTCCGGAGATACCCCAGGGGACTCTTGCCCTCGGGGAACCCGAGTTGGCGAGAGCTCAGCCTGCTGGGAACCGGTCCCAGCCTCACTGTCCCCCGGGAAGGATGTACGACCTGGCCGGCCCCAGATGTCCACGGGGGAAAAGGGAAATGCCCAAGTCCAGTCCGCTCCCTCACGGCCCAGAAGCACAGACCCAGCAGAGCCCTGGGCCGGGGACCCTCCCCTCCCCCTCCCTTGCCACGCTGGGAGAGTCCTGTCACGGCCATTGGTGTCACCCAGTACACCATGTCTGGCTGCCACGGAAACGTTTCGAGGCATAACAAGAGGGAAACACACAACTCGAAAAGCTAGAGCGTCAGAACCAGGGGTCCACGCGGCAGGGAGGCGGGCAGCAGGCTGGGAATTTAAAACGACGCTGGTGACTGTACGAAAGGCTCTAGCGGATAAAGCAGACAACACACAAGAGCGGGAGATGTGAGGAGAGACATAAATATACTAAGGACCGAGCAGGAAGGTTAGACGTGAAACGCTCGGTAAAGCGACGAATGGCGCCTTCGACGGGCTCGTGCGTGGACTGGACACGGGGAGTAAAGTGGAACTGGACTTGGGGATGTGTCAGTAAAGCCTCCAAAAACCGGACGGGAAAGGAAGCAAAGACCGGAGCAAACAGACCATCTGCGACCGTGGGACAACGAAGGGAGGTGTGGCGCCTGCGACGAGCCCCGCGAGAGACAGACAAGCAGCAAAAGAAACATTCGAAGCCACGATGGCTGAGAATTTTCTCACATGAACGTCAGACAGCAAACCGCAGGTCCCGGAGGCCCAGAGAACAGCAAGCAGGACAAATGCAAACAAACAAACAAGCAAACAAACAAACCCCGTACCAGGCGCATCACCTTCGAACTACGGAAAATCAAAGATAAAGAGAAAATACTGAAGGCAGCTGGAAGACAAGCCCGGTTCCCTGCAGAACAAGGATACGAGGAACACGCGCGTGGGCGACAGCGCGGAGGGCGGTGCGGGAGCTGAGCTAAACTGCGAGCTCTGAGATAAGTGGCACTAAAACGATTTTAATCACTCAGTGCTTTCCAAGAAGGGAGTTGCGAGAACTTCATCTGTTTTGCAGGACGAGTAATTGGGCTGACCTGGAGTCTTGACTGATGATTTCTCATTGCGATGCTATAAGTCGTGTGTGTTAAACAAACTCGGGGCCACAGACACAGACACAGACACGGACACGGACACGGACACGGACACAGACACAGACACAGACACGGACACAGACACAGCTTGAATCCGTGCTCCCTCCTGCAGTTCTGTCTGTCTGTTTTCCTCAGTCCATGCTCCCCGTTTCAGGTACCCTCAATTACTTTGTCGGCCGGCTCCGACAGGGCGGTGCTCAGTGTCCAGGAGAAGGAAATGGTCCAGCTCAGGACTCCGCGCCCCGCAGACGC
>NW_006440135.1:3599651-3601765 GCF_000325575.1 Pteropus alecto | reverse complement strand
GAAGGAGGAAAAAGGGAAGGTAAAATAAAAATCTGTATTTTCATGGTTTTAATCGGTGTAACAGGGAACCTTTGTCCAAAATAACAGCAACATAGCGACAAAATAACAACGGTGCATCTGTTTATTTATGCCCATGTACACATCGCTTTTTTATATCTGCATAGACTTAGGTGTGGCTCATATGTAGTGAATGCCAACGAGGGCAGGAGATGAGAGGGAGTCGTTGCGATTTTTTAAAGTCGTGAGGTACAGTGGTTCCCCCCCGACCTGTGGCTTCACTTTCCACAGTATCAGTCACCCACAGTCCATGGCGGTTCAAAAAAATTAGATGGACAATTACAGAAATCAACAACGCAGAAGTTGTAAACCGCACACCGTCCTGGGAACCTCGCCCCAGCTCATCACATAAGCAGCCTAGCGTCACAGGAAGGGCGAGCACCGTACAGCGAGGCATTCTGGAAGAGAAGGACCACATTCACACAACTCTTCCTGCAGTCTACTGTTCATTGTTCTGTCTTATTATTAGTTATTGTGGTTAATCCCTTCCCGTGCCTGTTACAAACTAACGTGTATCGTGGGAGAGCGGAACGCAGACCCCCTCCCACGCTTGGCCTTTCGAGACCGCGCTGCAAGTACGAGCTGGTGGGATGAGTCAAGAAAAGGAAACAGAAGTACACAGATTGGACCAGAAACAACGCAGAACTGTCTTTGTTCACAGATGACATGATCGTCTATGCAGAAAATTCAGCAGAGTCTGCAGAAAACTCCTGCAACTAATAAGCCATCAGAGCCAGTGTCGGGACACAAGTTAATAACAAAACTCGCTTTCACCCTACATATCGGCCATGAGCACGTGAACTTTGAAACTGAAAAGCAATGCCGCTTACATTAGCCCCCCCCCCCCCCAGATGAAACACTTAGGTATAAACCTAACAAAATATGTATTAGACCTATATGGAAAAAATTATGAAATTCTGATGAACAAAATCAAAGAAATAAAACAGAGAGACAGCACATGTTCATGGACAGCAAACTCGATATTGTCAAGATGTCCGTTCTTCCCAACTTGATCAGTAGATTTAATGCGATGCAATCAAAATCCCAGCAAGCTGTGGTGTGGATATTGACAAATCGATTCGAAGGTGTGTATGGCGAGATAAAAATCCAGCAGCACCAACGTGACATCGGTGGAGAAGGACACGTCTGGAGGACAGGCACAGCCAGACTGCAGGGCTGGCAGACAGCTGCGCCGGCCGGGACCGTGTGGCTGGTGAACGAACGGACGGACAGACCGGCAGAACGGGACGGAGCCCAGACACAGACCCCCCGAGACACGGTCGGCTGATCTTTGACAAAGGAGCAAAGAAGATGCAATGGAGCAAAGATCGTTTTTTTGTTTGTTGTTTTTTTAAGAAATGATTCTGGAACCACGGAACATCTACAGGCAAAAAAGTGAATATAGACACACACCATACACTGTTCAGAAAAGTTCACTAAAAATGGGTTACAGACATAAATGTAACACGCAAACTACAGAAGTTCTCGAGCGTAACACGGGCGAAACCTAGATGACTTTTTAGATACAGCACCAATGGCATGAATCGACGATCTAGACTACACCAAAATTAAAAAACTCGTTTTCCGCAAAAGACAATTTGGAGAGTGGGAGGAGACAAGCCATGGACTGCGAGAAAATATTTGCAAAGGGCACATCCGACGAACTATAATTCAGCATCACAAAGAACGCTGCGCCTCCGCCCTCCCCCCTCAGTCCACCAACCTCGTCTGCTCGCCAGGGACGCAGGCTTCTGGCTAAGTCTCACAGACGTGCTGATGTCCAGTTCCTGTCACTGGGATGGGGTCATGAGCTAGGAGAGCACTCAAGGTCACTGCTGTTGAGTACCTTCTGGGTTTCGGTCCCTCCACACAGACCGGCCTGGAGGCTCGGCCCTCGTCACCCACCCTTTGTACGGAAAGGGGATGTGGGATCACAAGGAGCTGAGTGCCTCGTAGAAGGCCACACGCTTCGTAAGTGGGGAGCCGGGATATGGCCAGCTGGACAAGTGGACGGATGGGCAGCATGCGGTGGACCGAGCTCTGAAGGGGAAACTTCA
>NW_006440135.1:3598193-3598730 GCF_000325575.1 Pteropus alecto | reverse complement strand
GGGGTGGGGGGTGGGGGGAAGCAAACTTCATTCTTCACTCTTAACAACACAGAGCACGTGGCTTACCTCAAAGAGAGGGTCACCAGAAACACTTCTGCTTTTCCCTTTACACCATGCTGACCTCTGCTATTATGAAAGAGAGACACCGGCTAACCTAATAGGTCTTTATTTGCTAATCAAACCTCTCATTAACAATTAAGTGGATCAAAAGTTCATAGGCCATTATTGCTGTGTCAGTGAGATGCGTGAGCCCTCGGAGGCTGAAACAGAACGACCCACGGTGATAAATAATTTCCAGCGGCGACTCGCCTTACGCCCAGAGGTCAGGTCCTGCCGCAGCGGCCGTGCAGGCTGCAGGCTCCCTTATCAGACATGCTAATTTAAGCTCCGTAACCCAACACGTGTGAAACACCATCTCGGGGCAAACAGGAGACGCCCACGCTGTCTCCACCCGAGCCCTGGCCATGTCCCCGCGCCCCTCACGGGACGGAGGACCGCGCGGCTCTGCTTGGAGCGCCTCCCTGGGCCTCGCTCCGG
>NW_006440135.1:3588290-3592224 GCF_000325575.1 Pteropus alecto | reverse complement strand
AGCGGGGTCCTGGTCACACACCCTCATCTGAGTGACGGTGGCTTTTGTGGAGTGGCTCTGGTCACCCTGAGCGTGTCCCTCCAGACTCTCAGACCTGCCTCTGCCCTTTGGTGAAGACCCGTCCCCCAGGGTTGGGCGGGGGAGGGAAGCCGCGGACCGTGAGCTCGGGGCCTCTGTGCCGTTGCGGCCTCCACCTCTCCGGCGCGGGGTGCTCCTCGTTCATTTTCCACTTGGAATTTGCAGCTGTTTCTCCAAACGTGTGATTTTGGTGCTATCCTCTCTATTCCGTTAGGTCAACCCTAAGTCCCCAGGAAGTCCAGGCTCTAAGAGGCGACCCTCTTCCCCTGGCAACCCCAGAACCCCCGGTGTCGGACATGCGCTCGAGAGCAACCCCCAGTCCGAATGGACTGCTCCTCAGGCCTTCCCCCTGCCCAAAGGGGGTGTCAGGTCACACCCTCCATGACCTTCGGGACTGGCGGGCTCGGAGCACTCCCAACAGCACCCCTGTGGTCCTCACCCAGGGGACTCTCAGTGACTTTCAGTGACTCTGCATCTCCCCAGGGGACTCCCGGTGACCCTGCATCTGTACGGCTTCTCAAATCAGTGGCAACGATGTCTTTTGAACCAGCAGGCAACGGCCCTCTGCTGCAAGGTGCTCCCTCTGCCTGCAGACACCGTGGGCTGACGAGGGTCTGCTCCTCAGGCCGCTCCGCTGTGCTCGTCCCGTGCTCCCTGCACCATCTCCATCCTCCCAGCCAAAAAGCTCCTGGGTGGCAGGTCTCCCAGGACCAGCCAGAAGTGAGGTCTTCGGTTCAGTAGATGGCACTCTTACCTCTGGATGAGCAGAGAGGCTGCGTTTCTCCGAACACATACACCTGAGGAAGAGGCGGCCGTGTGCATTTTGAAAGCACAGCAGCAAGCGTGTCCTCCCGTGAGCCCACGCACGCTGCAGGGTCCCCGGAGGAGGCAGCCGCTGCGTCCCCGGACCAAGCCGACCTGCGGAAAACGTGCGAAATTCCCCAAGGAGCTGGACGGGCCCTGCCTTTGGAACGGTTCTCCCAGCCAGGGACCTTTCAGAAAGTCCTTTCAAGCTGTCTGGTCATACGACACCCACGCCTGGCTTCCATTAGCAAATATCTCATTGCGTGTCACCCTGTTGTGGGATGCACGCTCCTCGAGCTTGAGAACATGTGTCAGCAGGTGTCCCAGCACCGGGCCTCAGGCGAGTGTCCTCTGTCCTGGTAGCGCTGGTTGATTCGTCTGCTTACTCGACAGAAAATAATTATGATAGAAATGAGCGTAATCGGGTAGAAACCGGGAAGCCCATTTATTCACAGGCTTCACGGTCTCTGCTATTTCCTCTTTCTGTTTCTCTTTAGAAAACCATTCTTCTGATTTAGTTCTTAAACTTTCCCACAACTGTGAGAAGAAGACAAATGCAAGCTGCGAGGAGGCCCCTCGCCGTGGGACTGAGGGAAACCAGCCCGTCCATCCCATTCCGTGCAGCTCGCCCTGCGAACACTCCGGGGAATTTCTTGCCGCGTGGTTTTCGTGAGGACCCCTTTGGCTGCCGGTGCAACAAATCTCATTTGATCTGGCTTAAAGCGACAGAAACTTTCAAAGGAGGCCGCACGTCCTTCAGAACTGAGGCTGGGGGCGACGCGGGCCACCCGTGACCAGGGACTCGGTGCTGTCAGTGCTCGTCTCCACCTCTGGCTTCCGTCCCGTCCCAGTGTCCCTTATCTGCTTCTGCTGCAAGTCACCTTTCTTGGCTTTCAAGGCTCAGGGGAGAAAATGGATGTCACCACAGCCCTAACTTCAAGCCCAGAGCAGGCAGGGGGGCCGGGATCGCTGGCTCCCAGTTTCTAACTGCCCGGAGGCTCTGCACGGTGCGTGCGGCAGGGGACCCAGGACGCCCCAGAGCCCGTCGTCATGGACACCTGGCTCCCACAGGTGGCTCCAGAGGTACTCACGTAAATGCTTTTTTTTTCTGCAGAGGAGGCAGGCCAGTGCGCCTGTGTGTGTGCATGAGTGTGTGGGCGGGGGTGGGTGTGCATAGGTGTGCTCTAGTGGGGTTGGTGTGTGTTGGGCCCGAGGAGCCATTTAAAAAAGAGGAATAAAGGAAGAAGAAGAAATGGTTTCTGCTCCACAGAATGCTTTTGTGAGTTAATGATCATTTTTATTTTTACATTTTTTGTTGAAGTATAGTTGGTGCACACTCTTATCTTGGTCATGTTAGTTTCAACATTTTTACACTTCACAGTGTGGTCGCCCCATTAATTCTAGCAATCACCTGTCGCCTTGCAAATGCATCACAATATTATGGGCTACGCCCCCTTCCCCTTCTCAGCCAGTCTGCAGAGGAGGCAGGCCAGTGGTCACCACCCCTTTGGTCTCTGTTTCTATGAGTCCATTTTTCTTGTATTTTTTCTTTGTTTTATTTTGTTTTCAGATTCCACGTAAAAGTGAAACCATATGGAGTTTGTCTTTCCCTGTGTGACTCACTTCACTTAGCCTAATACCCTCTAGATCTGTCCGTATTGTCACACACGGTAAGATTTCATTCTTTTCCGAGGCTGCGTAATATTCCGCTGCGTCTACGCTCCGCCTGTCCCTCACCCAGCCGTCTACCGCTGGGCTCCGAGGCCGCTTCCTTATCTTGGTGATGGTCAATAGGGCCGCGACCTGTACTATGTGAACGGAAAAGCACTGAAGAAATCGACAACGACACAAATAAATGGAGCGGACGCCGCGCTCAGGCACGAGAACTGGCGGCGTGAATGTGACAATCCTCCCCAGAGCGACGTATAGATTCACTGTAGTTTTTATCAAAATGCCAACATCGTTCTTCTCAGAACTAGAAAAAACAATCCTGAAATTTATAGGGAACCACAAAAGATCCCGACTGTCCACAGCAATGAGGAAGAAGGAGAAGTTGGAGGCATCACACTGCCTGACGTCCGACTACACTGCAAGGCTATCGTCACCAAATCAGCATGGCGCTGTCATAAAAACAGACACATAAATGAGTGGAACAGAACAGAGAGCCCAGAAACGAACCCGCGTCTACATGGTCATTTCATCTACGGCGGAGGTGAAAACATACCCTGGGGTAAGGACAGTCTCTTCAACAAGTGATGCTGGGAAAACTGGACGGATACGTGTGGGGGGAAAAAAAAAAAAAAAAGGACCCGAACCACCGTCTCACATATATACAAAAATAAACTCAAAACGGGTTAAAGACTCAACCGCAAGACCTGAGCCCATAAAACTCCGAGGAGGAAGCGGAAAGTACAGCATCCGACACTGGTCCGAGTCGGACCTTTTAGATTCTCACCCCCGAGCAAGAGAAACAAAAGCGAAAAAACAAGCGGACCACGTAAAACCGAAGTAAAACTGAAAGGTTTCGCACAGCAAAGAAAACCACCAGCCGAAGCCCACGGCCCAGTCAGAAGCGGTGCGTCTGCGAACGAGGCGTCTAGTCGGGGATCAAAACTCCAAATACACGCGGAACCCAAACTGCTTTTTTAATGACCGTGACAAGATGGGACACCTCTTAAGTCTCTATTACGTCTCTTAACCCGTGGTTTCTTATTTGAAATAATTCCTGGGTTTAATCGCCCTGAATGCACAGATTATTATTATTATTTTTTTTTTCTCGAAAACATGAGTAAATTGCTGGGATGGGCGCATCATTCTGGAACCCACCAAGTCTAGGCTTGTCCCTCTCTGTGGTGGAGGGAGCCGCCCAGCCCACACCTGGACTTGTGTGTCCCCCAAACCAATGTTTCAAAGTTCGTGTCACCGCTTACAGAAAGGAAGTCACAGGAAACAATTAAAAACTGAGATTGCTGAGCGGACCCTGTGCTTTTCCCACGGCGCGGGCCCGGCTCCCGGGGACCCTGGGAAAGCAGGGCCCCTGCTCCGCGGGCCG
>NW_006440135.1:3583366-3588236 GCF_000325575.1 Pteropus alecto | reverse complement strand
TCTGCGGAGCGCGGCCCCCGCCAGCCCCGCTCCCGGCTCGCGGCCTCCTTCCTGGGGGAGGTTGTGCAACTCTTTCTGCACAGCCGGGCTTACATCAACCGATCAGGAGACGAGATCACCTTCCTGAGTTTGCCCTGCGGCCTGATGGCGCGATTTCTACTCGCCACCTTTCCCTGTTGTTCCAGAAAATTCGGACTTTTGGACGCGTCCTTTAGAACGTTGTCGTGGGTTTGGGGTGTCTTATGGTTGATAATTAAGCTAAATTGCAACCAGACACACGATATCTCTTATCAACAGACCATTTACAGACAGAGCTGAGTGCTCCCGGGTGGGCCCTGCGCCCTGACTCGACAGGGGGGGCCACCCCCTTCTCCCCTCCCCCGCCCGTGTCCCTCCGCACACCGCACAACGCTCTGCAACCTTCATAAGCTTTTAATTAATTCTGGAGAACGGTTGATTGATGAAAACAAAAAAAAAAGAGTGGGCAAAGAATGTAGCAGGTCTGAAAATTGGCACCGAGAACAAATTGAAGTCTAATTAGCAAACAGGAAGAACCTGAAGTCGGGCCTGGTGTGGAAGCCGCGTCTGATCGCAGCGATGGACGGAGATAAGGCGGCTGCTAGAACGTGAACTTGGGAGGGCGTGGCTTGTTCAGAAACACCTGGCCGCGGAGAGAGGGTTTCACCCCACATTCGGGTGAGGGCAGAGCGAGGGGGAAAACTTCTAAAAATTAAGAGCCCTTAAATTCTCACTGCCGTAAAAGCCCCAAGAAACCGCGTAAGGAAACACGTCGGCGCGTCGCCGGAGCGCGCGAGGCGCGTCCCAGCAGGGACAGAGTCTGCTGGCAGCGGCCCAGGGTGGCACTGAAGACGCAGGCCACCCCGCCCCCTGCGGGAACAGCGCGCGCCACGCGGCCTCCCCAGGCCCCTTTCCGGTCCCCTCCTAAGGGAACGGCGACGCATGTTCTCGCTGGCGTGAGCGCGCTGCTTTCCCGCTGGCACTGTCCCCTTCGGCCCCGGCGCCGTGTCACGTCTCAGGACCCCGCGGACGACGGTCACCCTCCCTTCCCCGGCCCCATCCACACGTGCTGCGGGCGCTCCCGGGACTGCCCGGCGGGCAGCGCTGACGCTGACCGACTGCGGGTCAAACGAGAACCGGGAAGGGGCCACCCAGAGCGGGCGCGTGCGGAACGTCCCCACGGACGCCCGCTGAACATTCAGCAGCCGAAAGGAAACGTCCCTTGTAAAAGACAATACATAAAAACTTCCCTCTGAAGAGGTGCATTTGGCACCGCCTTTGCGGAAGAACAAAGCCAGGAAAGATGTCAAGCACCGCCAACGGGTGACACGGGGCCTGGCGCGGTGACGGGACCTCTCCGAGGCTGCCCCTCGCCCCCGCCCCCGCGCTTGTCCCAGGCCTGCGCCCCATCACAGCTGCAGGAGCTGCAGAGGGATCGGCTGCTCCGTGCACCTGGGAACCCCGCCCCCAGCAGGTCAGGTGTTCAAAGTGTTAAACTATGTGTAGCTACAAGCCTCGCGCCAATCACAGAATCGCTCTCATTCCAGTAACATTTGCCCTACCTACTGCGCATCTCGACACGTGAGACACATCTGAACTCATTAATCCTTCTAGGATTTCCACTTAGTTTTCAAATGAGTCACCGAAAGCGCTGGCTTGTGCAGGGCAGCCCGACGCTGAGCCTTCTGGATGGTCAGACCTCGAAAAAGAAGACATTCCATCTCGCCGTGAGGGGCTCCATGCGGGTGCAGACTCGCAGACAGCAGAGGCCAGCGCCCGTCTGAGGACGCGCCTCGAATCAGAGGATGCGCCTCGCAGTCAGCTACCGCACCCTAACTTCTGCATATCTAAACGTGGGTTCTGGGGTGTCTCTGGGGTTTGGCGGCAGCCAGGCTATACGTGTGTTTTATTTGCCTACGGCCCAGTCACAAATTGTCACACGCTTAGGAGGCAGAAGCAGCACTCACTATGACCAGGCCATTGCTACAGGCCACGAATCCAGGTGTCGGTGGCTGGACACCAGTGCTGGTGGCTCTTGCAGGGTCTAGAAGTGGGTGCAGCTGGGCTGCCATGCCCCACCGGGGCCGGACCCCGGGCAGGTCGCCGGATGTGGCCAGAAGTCCCTCCCTAGTCTATGTAGCTGGCTGGCACCTGGGACCACACCAGGTCCTGGGAGCACCCTGGGCCCCTTACACGTGGCCCCATGGGCGGCTCACAGTGTGGACACCGGCTCTGCTCCGGGCCAGCCGAGCGGGTCCCCACCATTGCCTTGTCCGCCTCCAGAGGAGTCTCCCCCTGGCCCGACCAGGCCGGGCCCAGCATGGTGGTCTCCCTCGCCACCCGGCACATCATGGTTACAAGACTCTCTCGTCACATGCACGATTCTGCTCGCTCTCAAAAGTCAGGGCTCAGATAGAGGCCGGGACGCTGGGCACTGGGACTTCTGCCCCCACAGGACACACCAGGAATGGAGCTGAGCCCCAGTGACCGCTCCTGGGAGGTGACCGCTCCCGGCCGCGCCCTCCGGGGCCAGCACGCCATCTGGGCATCTCTGCTGTAGGCGCCGCTGCAGCCCAGGCCTGGGCCCTGTCCCTCGATGCCACCCAGGCCAGGCCTGCAGGAGAGGAGGTCGGGAAGGAAGGGGACCCTGACAGATGGGGAGCGGGTATGTTGAGAGAGGGAGGGGGAGCCATAGGAGAGAGAGATGCCCTGGAACACAGTTGTGTCACCTGGGAGCCCCGATGTAGACCAGGGCAGGGCAGGACAGGGCAGAGGCCACAGGTCGGAGCAGGGCGTGGGTCGAGAGCTGGCCCGAGGCTGTGCAGCGAGGTGACCGAAAGGCCTTGGGCTGTAGTGCAAGTGTCATTCTGAGAGTCACAGGAGGCCAGCACAGGCCTGAAGTGGCCGGAGACACGGTCAGGCTTGCGGTCTTTCAGACAACGGTGGAGAACGTGGCGGGACCAGTGTGGACACAGGGAGGGCCAAGCACGGTGGCGGCTGGATCCTAGCAGGAGGCGGGTGGCTTGGACCCAGGTGGCACTGTGGGGAGGAAGAGACATTAGTTGGTGGAGATGGACTTTGGGCTAAAATCCACAGGATCTGCTGTTGGGTTGGCTGCTGGGAGGAAAGAAGGACCAGGAAGCTTCGGGTATGACCCCTGGGACGGATGCCACTGACGGGGTGGGGGGAGAAGGGGACAGTGCTGCGTTCTGGTGGAGAGGGCCGGGGGTGTGGAAGACCCCTCCAAACACCCCCGAAACCCCCCACGTCCAGAGATGTTTGCGGGGTTGGACCGGCGCCACCCGGCTGCAAGAATGTGAGCGATGCCTGCGCCCCGGCCCCAGGGGAGGCGGCTCCGGCCGGCCCCGTGGTCTGGGCCGCACGTGCAGACGGGCCGCAGACCCCGCACGAGAGCCAGCTCCGCCGCAGGGACAGGAGCGTCACCTCACGCGGAGAGCGAGCTCCTTCGCTGAGGCGTAAACCTGAGTGACGTACGCACCGTATTCGAACGGGGCACCGAAGTGGAGCCCGAGGACACGATGCCGAGGACCCTGGGGAACCGGGCGACGTCGCGGCGCTTCCGCGAGCGTCTAGTGTCTTGCACGCGGCGGTCCGTGGGGCCGCGGTCCTCAGGCCTCGGAGCCCGCGGTCCTCAGGCCTCGGAGCCCGCGGTCCTCAGGCCTCGGAGCCCGCGGTCCTCAGGCCTCGGAGCCGGCTCGCCGCCCAGGTTTCCTGGAACCGCGGGGGGCACGGACGCCTCTGCCAGGTGGACGGGCCCGCGCTGGGAGCCCCCTCCGCCCTCCCGGCGAGCCAGCCGTCGCCAGCGGGGCCACATCCCACTGTCCCGACACCTCGGTCAGCCAAACAAGCGGCACCGGCCGCAGCTGAGCAGTGGGTTTTGTTAATGATTAAAGTACGAACAGGTGGAAACCTTTGACACGTTCATTAATTGAAAGGATTTTAATTGATGGGGAAAGAGAAAATGATACTAGCTCAAGATCCCAACTCCCATCTCTAAAATCTGCTCGCCTCAAAGCAAGCGAGTGTCTGTGCGTGCGGTGTGTGCACATGTGAAGTGTGTGTGTGACGTGTGTGTCTGTGCGTGCGGTGTGTGCATATGTGAAGTGTGTGTGATTGTGTCTGTGTTTGTGGTGTGTGCATATGTGAAGTGTGTGTGACGTGTGTGTCTGTGTGTGCGGTGTGTGCACATGTGAAGTGTGTGTGTGATGGCTGTGTCTGCGTGCGGTGCGTGTATATGGTGTGCGTGTGATGTATGTGTCTGTGCGTGCGTGTGCGTGAGGTGTCTGCTTGAGGAAAGGGTGTTTGACATCTGGGACGGTGCTGCCTGTGCGCATTCAGAGTCCCCAGGTCGCCTCAGGGCTCATACACACCCACACGCGCACCCACACACTCACAACCCCAGTTTCCAGTCTCTACCATCGAAGTGCTTCGGGAGCTCCGTGGTGAGAACAGACGCGCCCCGGAAGTGATTTCCAATACGGGGCCCTCACGTCGAGACCTCGTTTGTGAGTTCCAACCACTTTGCATTTCGGGGTGTGGGCACTGCTGGGGGTCAGAGTTGCTTCGTTCCCCCACATCCGACCCTGCGTCGTGTCGTTTAGCTGGGCGGCGAGGGAGCCCAGTGCCGGACCAGTGAGAACGCGGCGTCCCTCTTCATCGTGGCACAGGAATTGTTTCAATCGCGTGGAAGCAGCATCGTCAACAAAGAGGCCACCCACCCGAACCCCATGTGGGGCGACTGCAGCCTCACCACGCTAGCGAGTGCTCGGTCGCGAGCAGCCGAACACGCACGCGCACTGATTCACACACGAGCTCTTACTCCAACTTAATG
>NW_006440135.1:3576341-3583341 GCF_000325575.1 Pteropus alecto | reverse complement strand
CGTCGTGTTCTTGGAATGCAAACAGTCGGCAAGGAGAAGCCGGGGACACAGCGGCATCGATGGGCTTTTCTGCAGGCTGCAGTTTTCCTGAAGGTAAACAGGTAACACATCATTCAAGTAAAATCCACATACAAATATATAATTCAGAAAATTTAAAAAGCGTAAGAGGAAAATACCAGCTGTGTCCACGCGTCGGAGAAAGTGACTTGGAACCGTTTGTATGCGTAGTGCCACGCTCCTGTGACTAGTTTGTTCAAAGTTAGAAATATGCTAAATGTACCCCTTTTTAAAAGACCTCTTTTTTCACTTTTAGTAGCATAGGGTAGCATTTTTCATAATAGCAAATTGCTTCTGTAACATTATTTTGATATCTGAAAAATTGGCTATGTTCTTGGATGTCTCACAATATATTTAATGAATATTCTATGATGGGGCATGATTACTTATAATAATATAAAAGTTAAGATTATCTTTACTCAAAATCTTGGTTTTCACCTCTGATTATTTCTTCTATTACATTTCTAGAAATAGAATTGCCCAATTCTAATAGGAAATCCTTTAAAAGGTATGTGGCACTTACTGAAAGGCTATTTTCTAGAACATGTTACTAATTTTTACTTTCGCCCACACTCTGAGAAAAGTAGAAACGAGTCCACTTTTCTTGGGAAAGCGTCCCTGTCTCGAGAGCCCCTACTCAATCGCCAGCATTGCCAACACTTTAATTTTGTTTTTATGTACCGATTTGAAAAACCAGAAAGAGTCGGCCAAATATTTTTATGACTAATGTCTGTATGCGTATTTTACTATCTTTATACCGCTTTCTTCAAATCATTCTAAGTTATTTTTAAAACTTCATTATGTTTTTAAAGTCTAATCACAAACAAGTTACCTGTGTTGCAAATACTTTTTCCCAGTTAGTTGCGTTTCATCTTGATTTCACTACGAGAATTTGGGATAAGCAGAGATATCTAGTTTAGTGTTTCAGGACAAGCTAAAATAGGTGAGAGAATGATGCACTAGATAAGAGAATGGAATATACTAGAATTATAAAATCGAAGAAATAAGATGATAGCACTCAAGAAAGACGAAGAAAAAGAGAATTATTTCTGAAAAGAAGACTAGAAGTAGCATGAGAGTTAACAAGAGTAACAGAGAGAGACTGAAAACTAGAGGGGAATGAAGAACATACGAACGGGTAAAAAAGACAAGAAAACGCTGAAAAGGATTGAAAAGTGACAGTAACAGAGAACGGACAGAGATGGACTAACATAAAAGGAGCCTGTGGGGAAGAAAACAAACCAATGTGCCAGAAAAACACTAAACCATAATTCCTGAAAACTTTCCTGACATTAAAAAAAAAACAAAAGTTTAAACTGCGTATTTAAAAGAAATCCTTGGTGGAAAACGAAAATAAAACTAGTCACGACGACCGACAGAGACCCATTTTAATGTAAAACTACTGGACTTTCGAGAAACCAACGGCAACAACAACGAAAAATTATTTCAAAACACAAGTAAATAAGCCGCTTATTTAAAAAGTCAGATTGTCATATGAATTTTTTACAGCAATTATCTATGCCAGAAAATAATAGAGCATATTTTAAATAAGCAAAGAGTGAAGGGGTGAGCTAAGGATTTGACATTGAGCTAAGCTGATGCTTAAAAATAAAAAGCGTTTTAAAAACGCTCACGCACAGGTGAGTATCCAGGGTGCGTGGGTCTCTGAGCCGGAGGCCTCTGATCGGAAGGAAGTTTCGGATGACAGTCCACATAGGGAGTGTCTGTGAGCATTTAAAGTAAATCTGACTGCAGGACAGACAGAATCGGTGGTCACAGGTCCTGACGGCAGTAAGTAACAGCTCTGCGCTCGGAAAATGCAGATGGATGACAGCCATTAAAATTAAGGAGTGATGAGATCGTATGAAAAATAGGATAAGCTTGGCACTGCCTCGAAGTTATTAATGGGAGAAAATCTGTTAATTTATATCAGTTACTGGAAAGATAAAGGTGAGAGACAGGGGAGGAAGAGCTTGGACATAATTCAGTGACTGTTTCTCAGAATAAACATATCGAGAGGGAATGACAGTTATTATAGTAAGGAATTTGCGTAAATACTGCTATAAAGTTAACCATGATACAAGCAGAAACCAAATTTAAATTCAAAAAATATACTAAAAAGAGAGAAAGATACAGCAAATTTAATGAATGACTTTGCTTAAGGCTTATGTATCTGCAGTAATATAACAGAATATTTTACATAGCAAACCGGCCAAATGTCTATATTTAACGGTTTCACTCACCTATTGAAATTATATCAAAAATATCTATCTAAAGGGGAAAAAAATGACATAGATGATAGAGGCTCCGTTCATCCCTCCCGCAACCAAATCAAAGTTGTGACGGAAACAAGGAGCAGCGGCGAGGACAGTCACCTGGGATCTAGACGAACACGCCATACAGCGAGGGAGGAGTCCGGGACATCACCCCGCCACGGGGGAAGGTCAGACGGGGAGAGGTCGCTGCCTGGGCCCCAGCGGCTGAGTGGGATGCAGGTGGTGGCGACAGCGGCCGATGCCTCTTAAAGGGGCTGCGTCTGCGAGCAGATTGTCGCGGTGATGGACCCGCTCGCTCTGAGCACCAGGGTCGATTGGGCTGCGTGCAGGGGGCGCCAGGGACTTACAGGGAGACACCGTCGGAATGAGGGCCGAGTCGAGACTTGCCTGGCACAGAGGTGCCAGCGGCGTCCGCTGTTCCCTGTTAAGCAATCCCCGCTCCCAGTGCGCAGACACAGCGCTGCCATAGCCCTGATGTCATCAGACTGGATCACAGAGGTCGCTCCACCCAGAGGATTCCTGGAAACCCCTCCTCCCCCAACTCGCGGCCCCACCCAAGCCACATCCAGGTGTATCCTCAGAGAGTCAGGTGCTCCTTGCTGAGACTCACACTGGAGGCAGCTGGCCTCGGTTTCTGGTGCGGCCTCTTGAGGCAACTATAAGCACAGCCTCTGGATTGCTTGCTGAATCTTAACCGGTGGCCCCGGAGGGGTAGAGGCTTGGGCTAAACTTGGCCTGCAGCTGAACCCCTCTCAGGACTGTGCCACTGGACGCCTACTACACTAGTCCACACTAATAAGACCGGGAGACTTAGGAGCTTTGCTTCGTACATAGAAACAGACACGGAAAGGCAGCCAAAGTGGGAAGACAAAGCAGCAGAAACCATATGAGAGAACAGAACAGAGATCCAGATACAATGGAGTCAAGTGATATAACAGACGTGGAGTTCAAAACGCTGGTTATAAAGATGCTCAACAAACTTATGGGAAGTGTAGATGATTCAGTGAGAACTTCAACAAAGAGGTAAAAAACATAAAAATGGAAATGGAAATTATAAAATGGAACCAGCCAGAAATGAAGAACACATTATCTGAGACGAGAAGCATACTAAACGGAATAAACAAGACGAATAAAGAAGAGGAGCAAATGACCTGTATAGAGGCTGGGAAAGCCAAGGACACTCAGTCAGAAGGGCAAGAAAGAAGAAGCCGAGACTATAATAATAATTTAAGGAGCCTATGGGACACCATTACAGGTAAAAATATCCATGTCATGAGGGTACCCGAAGGAAAGCAAGATGTTGAAAAGGTATTTGAAGAAATAATGATGGAAAATTTCCCTAACCTGGTGAAGGAAATAGACATAAAGCCCCAAGAAGCTCAGAGAGTCCCCCAAACCAGGAACCCAAAGAGGCCCACACCAAGACACACTATAATTAAATACAAAGAGAGAATCTTAAAAGCACCAAGAGAAAAAGTTACCCATAAGGAAGCACCCAGAAGACTGGCAGCTGATTTCTCAAAAGAAACTATGCAGGACGGAAGGGCTTGGCAAAAAATAGTCAAAGTGATGAAAACCTGGGATGTACGACCAAGAATACTTTACCCAGCAAAGCTACCATTTAGAGTCGAAGGAGAGATAAAGAGCTTCCCAGACAAAAATAAACTAAGGGAATTTGTCAACACCAAGCCAGTACTACAAGAAATGTCGGAGGGACTTCTTTAAGAAGAGAAAACATGTATGAAAGACAGGAATAAAGAATGGTAATAACTACATTCCTATCAACAACTACCTCGATGGAAAAGAATTAAGTGCTCCGACCAAAAGATAGCGTGGCCGAATGGACAAGACCCCCACATATGCTGCCTACGAGAGGCTCACTTCAGATTCAAAGACACGCACAGACCAAATGGAAGGGGATGGAAATGATACTGCCTTGATGGACCCAGAGAGTAATGCACTGAATGAAGCGGGGCGGATAGAGAAAGACAAATATCACGTGATTTCACATCCACGTGGAACCTGAAGAACAAAATCAACAACGACAACGACAAAAGCAGAAATAACTCAGAGATACAGAGAATATTGAGAGGGATGCTAGATGGGAGGGGCTGGGGGGACAGAAAAAGGCAAAGGGATGAAGAGGTGCAAATGGAGAGCTGCAGGACAGACCTGGAGATGCAGAGTGTAGCATGGGGAAGGCGGATAATAACGTAATAAATGTATGAGGGGAAAGA
Organism: Pteropus alecto; assembly: GCF_000325575.1. Taxonomy (NCBI): domain Eukaryota; kingdom Metazoa; phylum Chordata; class Mammalia; order Chiroptera; family Pteropodidae; genus Pteropus; species Pteropus alecto. The sequence goes on along the minus strand of NW_006440135.1, from coordinate 3,578,771 downwards.
GGGGACCAGCTTTAGTGCGGTGATGACTGCGAGTTACGTGGATCTCTGATCACTGTGCTGTACAACCGAGACTGGTGTGTTGTTGTATGACAACCATAATTTTAAAAACTCATTGAATTGTACAATGTAAGTACAAGCAACTGATTGTCTATTATATTCCAATAAAGACAAAAAAATTTTTAAAAAGAAAAGATATTTTTTTCAAGCAAACTAACAAAACCAAATCTAAAACTGTGCTTTATATAAAGACACACCCAAAACAAGACCCAGAAACACTAAAAAGAAAACGGAAGACAAATATACTAGATAAACATACATAAAAAAGAAAAGATGTAATTTTTGTATCTGCACAAAAAACATTAAAGAGAAAAAGATGTCATTTTAAACCAGCGAAGACTGCAAGTCACAATGGAAATTGACAGCAATTAATATTTGTGGCCTCGGGGACAACTTTTACAAAGCAGAAACCAGGGAAGATGCAAGGAGAAAAGACAACACAAACACGCTAAGATGGTAGGTTAATACCTACCACTCACGCGTCTATCCACTCGGAAGATGTCCGTAACAATACAGAACATTTAAATCACAGACCCAACAGCAAAATCCAATAAACACACTTTGAACCTCAGTCTCTCAGCACGGAGAACGAACCTTCTCAGCAAGGCCCACATGTGACACTTACACCACGTTTAGTCCACAAAGGAAACCCCGATGCACCCCCAAATGGGAACGAGTACAATCAGGATTCTCTGGTCATCACAATACAACATAGCGTAAAACCTGTTAAAATAAAGAAGAAATAGACTCCTCTACTTTCAGGTTGTAGAGAAGCTCTCACTGAACCAATTATAAATCAAAGGGAAATTTTTAAAACACAGATTCTTTCGATGATGCATTAGGCTCAATGTTTATCTATCGCCAAAGGAACGATGAGGTAAAAAGGAAAATGTTGACTAGTGATATCAATGGACATTCGAAAGTAAATGTATTTTAATGAAGGACACAATTTATAAAGTAAGAGAAAGAACATAAAGTAAAGTAAAGAAGTAATAGGAAAGATGAAGAGGGAAGCCGTAAACGAGTGGGTTTCTGAATTTAAAATCAGGAGAACTATTAAATCTAACATCGGTGTATTAAAAAAATACCAGTTAGTTAACTTACTCAAGAAAAAGTGGAGGTTTAAGGGAAAGGCCCGAACGCAGAAAATTTAAAATTCAATAGCAGAAGTAACATCCAAAGTGATATATTTTTAAAAAATGTACAGGAAACTACTTTGCGAATATCTACAAAAATATTTATACAAAGTATTGTCATCGATTTATACAAAATATTACATATTGATATTGATCCCAGTAGAGATACAAAGTCTCATGAAATGGAAACCAGAAAAGATAACACTTAAAGTGTATCCTCTACACAAAAAGAACCTGATCTACATTGTTTCTCAAGTGATATTTGCCAAATCTTTAAAGTTCGTATAATTCAAACATTTCAGAGCATAGAAAAAGAAGGAATATTTGCCTGTTCATCTTATGAAGAATAATGTCGATCTAAAACCTGACACTTATTAACTAAACAACAAAGAAAAAGACCGAACAATCTTAATTTATGAATAGCAATGTGAAGATCTTTAAAAAGAAAGTTGATTGCTTTCGTATATCTCAGCAACGAACGATTGGAATTCGAAATTAAAAACGCAATACCTTTAACATCCGTGCCCCCCCCCAATGAAATACTTAGGTATAAATCTAAAAAATATGTGCGAGATATATATGAGGAAAGCTACAAATCTCTGATCAATGAAATGGAAGAACTTAATAATGGAGAGAGAGTTCGTGTTTATAGATAGAAAGTCTCGATATCGTCAAGATGTCACTTCTTTCCAATTTGATCCATAGAGTCAATGTAATCCCAATAAAAATCCAAGCCGGGTATTTTGTGGACATTGACAAACTGATTCTAACGCTTACATGGAGAAGAAAAGGAAAAAAACGGAATAGCCAAGGGAATATTGAAGAGAACAGAGCTGGAGGACGGTCAGCACTGAAGGCTCGTTATGATGCCGCACCAATGAAGACGGTGCCGGCCGGCGATCGGACAGACAGGGAGAGCAATGGAACCGTAAAACAGACACACAGACGCACACAGACACACAGACACACAAACACACAGACACACAGACACACAGACACACAGACACACAGACACACAGACACACAAACACACACACACACACACACAGACGGTAGCTGCGCGAGGCCATGGATGTGTAGACGAAGCTCATCCTGGTGATCGTCTTGCAATATAGACGTGTATTAAACCATCCTGTGTACCCCTTAAACACACACAGTCATCTGACAATCCTAGCTCAGTAAAGCAGAGGGAAATGGTCCACTCCCATTCTTCTCTTTGTGTTGATAAATCGAAATC
>NW_006440135.1:3571663-3575564 GCF_000325575.1 Pteropus alecto | reverse complement strand
AACAGACACACAAACAGACAAACAGACCCACGTAAATGCTGTCGACTGATCTTGGACAACAGACCAAAGGCGACGGAATGGAACGAAGATCGCCTTTTCCCCGAATGGCCTGGGAACTACTGGACGTCCACGTGCAACAAAGAAATGTAGACACAGACCTTAACCCTTTCAAAAATTAACTCGAAATGGATCATAGCCCTAAATGTGAAATTCAAAACTATGAAACTCCAAGAAGGTAACACGGGTGAAAACCTGGATGGCTTTAGGTAGGACACGTTTATGATTCCTAAAAGAATGGAGCAGCCGGACTTCACTGAAATTAAACACTCCTGCTCTGCGAAAGACTGGCGAAAGAATAAGTCGAGCCGAACATGTGATCGAGGACTATCACGCGCCATGGACGAAGGACGCTTACAACTCAACGGGAAGAAAACGCTACCCAGAGTGCTTGACAGAAGCAGCGCCCTTTATCCCCAGACCCACCTGGTGGCCGGGACATCTGCGAAAGCGGCTCTGAGCAGCGGGGAGGGGACCCTGAGGCGGGGAGTTTGCCAGTTTGCATCTGTAAATACTCCCACTGCGGCCGGTTTCCAACAGCCGATGGCTTGAACCCTGGCTGGAAAAATCCTTGCGCTTTTAGGCCTCGGCGCTGGGAGCCAGTCTATCAGAGGCCAGGCACCCCGGAGGAGCCGAACCCCGGACTCTGCACTGCCTCGAGCCGGCCCTCGGCAAGTGGGCGTGTCCTGCTCCAGCCCTGCGGCCACGCTCGGCGCCTGCACCTTTCTCATCCGGGAGCAGGTTTGGGCCATTCGCTGGAGGAAGGCGTTTCAGACATCCCTGCGGCCAGACAAACTGTGTCTGCGAGAGCGTTTGAAAGGCTTCCGTGTTTTATATTTTGTGGGTAGAGAACAAAGTTCTGTATTAAAATGACTCTCATACCAGCCTCTGATGAATAATCGCCAACCCCCTCTGCTGCAGCATGCTTTGAAGATAATCTTTTCCCATCTAATGTGTTTAGGGATATTAATGAAAACTGAAAAAAACGATTTGAAAAATGGTGATCTATCAGTGCGTTTCTACCCTAAACCCTGTTTTAATTCACACGTTGTCATGTTTCTTAACCTTACTACGGGTCTTTCCAAGAAGTTACCAGGGAATCCATGTCTGAGTTTTAAAAACCTAAAAATGAACAAAAATCTTTAAAAGACATCTCACCGAAGAAAGATATACAGACGGCAAATAAGCATATGAAAATATGCTCTACCTCACATGTCACCAGGAAATGCAAATTAAAACAACGCCACGACACACCTACCAGCATGGCCAAGCTAAACCGTGGTCCATCCGGACAAGGGAATATTATTCAGCACTGAAAGGAAACGAGCTATTAAGCCATGAAAATGCCTGGAGGAACCGTAATGCACATGACTAAGTGAAAGAAGCCAGTCTTAAAAACTACACGCTGTGCATTCGACTCTGCGGCATTCTGGGAAATGCAAACCGTGGAGACGGTAACATGATGAATGGTTGCCAAGAACGGGGAGAGAGGAGAGGGACAAATGCACAGAATACGGAGTCCTTTTAGGGCGGTGACAGTACTCCGTATGACATTATAACCGTGGACATGTGTCACTATGCATTTGTCTGAACCCATAGAATGTCCAACACCAAGAGGGACCCCGATGTCATCGGTGGACAGTGGTGATTATGCTGTGTCAAGGTAGTTCCATCGCTGATGGCAAATGTCCCACTCCGATGGGGGAGGCTGTGTATGTGTTGGGGAGGCCGAGTCTATGGGACATCTCTGTACCTTCACCTCGATTTTGCTGTGAACTTAAAGCTGCTCTAAAAAGTAAAGCCCGAAAAATCCTAAAAAGGCCTTTAGCAAAGCATAGAATAAATGCTAAGATATCACGGTCAGCTTGGGGACATTCGAAAAATATGTGCGTGGTTTACTATCAGGAGAATCAGCAGACAGGAGGAGGGAAATCACAAGATCATCTCGGAGATGTAGAAAAGGCATTTGATGCAAATATCTCAATTCCTATTAAAATACCCCGAAATAGGAATCAATCGATTGGTGATTCCTAAACATTATAAAAGCTTTCCTATGAAAGCCGGAAATGAAACGTAACGTTCCCTATCTCTGCTCCTAGTTCAGACTGTACCGTAAAAAGGGAGAGGAAAATTTATGTATGTACTTTGCCCAAATTTCTGGCTTAGCCACTAAGTGAGCACACGCAGAGCATGATTCAAGCAGCTCGAATTAGGCTGAACGACTGGAGTTGGTATTTGAGTTGCTGTCCATCCCAGTGGAGATGTAATTTGCATTTTGAGTTCTGCCAAGTTGACAGCATGTTTAAAAAATAAAGCAGAAGTCTTCCGAGGCACATAAAAGGATCTAGAATTTCTATAACATATTCTTCTCAATATCCAGGATGATGAAACAGGAAAATATGACATATTCTCTAGAGAAAAGCCAGTAAGTGAGGAACGACTTCAGGATCCAGATGTCACAATTAGCAGACATGCATTTTAAACAGCTGTTATTACTACTCAGTGATGTAAAGAAAAATGCATTTATGATAAATATAAAGAGAGTAGATATCGGCAGAAAAATATAAACCATAACAAAAGAAAAAATGTGAAGCCGAAAGTGACAATATTAGAAATATTTTTTAAAGTAACTTTGGTAGGAAGGAGATAGAAAACCCATTGGTTTTACAACAATAGGAATTATCTCATCTAAAGAACAGATAGGAAAAAGATCGAAGTTAGCACGCACGTGATTGACGTCACCAAAAGAACATAAAAACAACAACAAAAAAAGACTAAGAAATATTTTAAAACATTTAAGAAAACGATGGCTAGAATTCCCCCAAATTTGATGAAACACATACATTCACAGAGTATCGAATCTCAGTGGACCCTGTCGGAACAAATACAAAGGAGAGCAGACCGAGGCACACTGCAGACAAACTGACACAAAGCAAAGGTGAACAGAAAACCGTTCAATTAGCCAGAGAAACGTGACACATTCACTTGGAGAATCGACTATTGGAACATCCACAGACCTCTAGTCCCAAACAATGGGGCCTAAGGACAGTGGAATAACGGGGTAACGACCTAGAAGCTAAAAATACAGGTCAACCCAGAGTTCTACACCCAGCAAAACCCGATCAAGAAGAAGGCAACACAAAGACATTTTCAGATAAAGCAAAACGAACTTTCGCTCCAAGAAATGCTGAACGAAGTTCTTCGGCCCGAAGGAAAATTACACCAGATAGAAACTCAGCTTTTCTAGACAGAAATAGAGGCGACCGGCAAGGTCAAGAGTTCAAAACAAAGGCGGGGGAAGGACGCGGGGCGCCCTGAGGAAGCTGCTTCTGCAGGGACCGGTTCGTTCTTCGTTTAATCTCCGTTTCTTCTTTTTCATGTCTTCGATGAACTCACCTCCTTCTCTTACGTATTTGCATCTGAGGAATGATTTCTTGAGTTTCTCTTTGACAAGCCTGACCCCGTGTTGGGGACGAGTCCGCCCCTTCTTGCCCTTGTACTTTTTAAATGATCTGAGGGATCACCTCTCCCCATCCCCGCCCCCGCCCGGTTCCTTTGCTTTTCACCTTCGGGCTCGTCACGAATCCCCGAGTTCGAAGTATTGGTGTCTTCACCCCTAGTGAGAGCACAGAAACGAGCCTGAACTGCGCACCTTGCGCTCCCGTCGGCGAACGTTCGTCAAAGTCCTCCCTTCCCGCGTGTGAGCCTCACGCTTGCATGCGTCTTTGAAAGTACAAGGCAGGTGTTTCTCTAGGTTCCTCATCGACCTCCCCGAATTCTCCCGCTCGGCAAGCACGGCCCCCCGAAGCTGCTGGCAGGATCGCGCGGGCCCGACGCCTGGGCG
>NW_006440135.1:3565568-3571624 GCF_000325575.1 Pteropus alecto | reverse complement strand
GCCGAGCCCGCCCGCCGCCCTCCTAGGCGTCTTCCCGTGTGATGTCCTGGCACTTAGCTCCCCACGCGCCACGTCTCGTCGCCGGACTGCCCGAGTGGCTGGACGCGCTCTCCTGTGTCGCTTTCTGGCTCTCGTGATTGCGGGTGACGCCACGGGGCCAGGAAGGAGCCCCAGGAGGCTGACCGGGCCTCGGCGACGCGGGGGCATTCGCTGCCAGGAGAAGCCCGGCTCCCCCGAGACCTCTGCCTGCTGTGACCCCTCGTTCCCTGGGAACTTGTGGCCCGGCTACTTCTGAACGCCATCGCCCCGAAGCAACGGGAGGACTGCGGTCCGGGCACAGGGCCCCTTCGCCTCCTCGCTCTCGCTGGTTCGTGTGCGGGCCTCGGGGGACCTGGCAGCCGCACGCTCTGCCACGGAGGCGGTGCGCGGCCTCGCCGCCTCTTCAATCCGCCCCATCTGCGCTCCACACACAAGACGTTCATTAAACTTTCTGGCATTCTGCTGATAGCCTTTCCTGGATTCCAGCGCCGAGTCTATTTTTAGCTTCCTTTGATTGTCACTGCCGGTTTGGGGCGAGGGATGCTGGCCATCTGGGCTTACGTCGCCATCTCCAGAAAAAGGACTGTTGGGTTCTTTAAAGAGGCTCCCTCCCTTCACATCAAACAAGGAAACTTACGAGCCTAATACCAAACCAATTATTTTTTTCTATGTCAATCTGTACTGTGTCTCAGACTTATTAATGGAAACGTGTAAGTTTACCAAACGGAACTTCCTGTTCATGCGGATCGGAATGACTGATGTATGACTAACTCGTTTGAAAACACACGCACTCAACGCTGTGCTGGATGACGAGACTATCTCACTAAGAGCCACTGACTCTACCTGCGGGGCGGGCTCTGGCTCCAAAGGCCCGTGGCCCTGCAGCCCAGGACGGACGGTCACACTCGTGGGCGTTAGAAGTTAACTGCGGACGCCATTCTCCTGCCCAGCGGCGAGATGCTCTCGGATTAGATCTCAGATTAGATGCCTTCTCCCCTATTCTCACTTGTCCCAACCCCCCTCCGCAGTGGGGAGTCGGGAAAATCGTGGCGTGACACAGGTTGGGTGTGACTTGGGTTGGACCCCAGCCCCGAACCTCGCAGCCTGGTCTGGCACACTGCCTTCCAGCTTCCCACATGCGCCCCGTTCCGACTGCGCCTTCTCTGACCTGAGCCCGGCCGGGGTGTTTCAAAGCCACCTTGCCCAGCTTTTCCGTCCCCTGCCCAGACAAGCAGGACCTTTGCTAACCTTGTGAACTATAAAGCTATTTGTAATACCCGCCTTCCCCATGGGGCACTAAGCCAAAAACATCTCAAAAGGATTAGTTTCCTTACTTTAAAATTCTAGCTTATTGGATGTTTGGGGAGTTGCCAGGCGATCATGGAAGAGAGTTTCACGTCCAGTTCCAGGAGACATTTGTTGGCTGACGCTGTCTCAGCAACACCAACACTAGCATTGAGCTCTGTGTCCCTGGGAGAAAAGGGGGTCAGGGCTGGCCCCCTGCTTTTCCAGACTGTCACAGTCGTCTCTGGATTGCAGAAACCAGGAAGAGCTGGAATTATCCAAAAGGATTCGTTTAAACTCACGTGGCACACAGAGCAAGGGAATAAATCGTGTACGTGAATCCGCATCCAGGAAAACTTCGTGCTACAGACAGTGGAACCAACATCTATAAAACCACATGACCCAGTTACACCAGAATCAACTGTGCCGACTATGTACTTTAGAGTTTGTTGATTGCCCATCTATTCCCATAGGGTTTCTGTAGGGTTTTCTATAGATTCTTTTCATTAAATCGGCAATTCCCTTCGCTGAGTGACGGGATCTGTGAGGTGTCTGTGGCTTAGAAGAGTACCCACTATTCCAACAGTAGCTTTGTGGGCCGCGGGGCTTCTGCAGTGGACACTTCACCCCCACGAGTTGACGAAATGACAATGATTGATTTTCAGAGGTTAATCCACTGTGCTTTTCTGGGATAAAACCTACCCACTCTATTTGCTAATCCTTTAAAAAGATTGTGTCTACTTTTATGAGAAATATTGCCTTTTTTATTCTTGAAAAAAAAACCTTTCTCAGATGTTGTTGTTAGGGTACTTATTAGCTTCACCGAATGAGTTGGGGAGAACCTCTTTTTCCTGTTTCCTGAAAGTGTTTGAATAAAATGGGTACTATTTTTATTTTAAATCTTGAATAGAATTTACCAATGACATAATGTGGATCTGGAGCGTTCTTTGGGGAAAGATTTTTATTACAAATTAAATTTCTCTAATGCCTAGAAGACTATTTATATTTTCTATTTCCTCATGAGTCAGTTTTAGGAGTTGTGTTTTTCTAGGAATTAGTCCATTTTATCTATATTATTGAATGGATTGCTGTGGGAGACGGGACACCTATAATATCCTAAAAATATTAAGAAGCCATTATGTATCATTTAGACTTTAAATATCTCTAGGATATGTATTTCTGTCTGCTCTTTTATGAATTTTACCAGGAGATTATACATTTCATTAATATTTTCAAATAACTAATTTTGAACTTTGTTACATTTTTGTTGTTTTTTATGTTATTGATTTCTGCTCTGTTATTTAGTTTCCTTCTATTTAAACTCCAATTTACGCTTCTTTTTCTAGCTTCTTAAATTGGAAATGGGCCAGTGATTTCAATCATTTTTTCTTCATTATGATGCAAATATTTTACAATGAGAATCCATTTTGTGTTACTCGTGTGAGATGTTTTTAATGAAATTGCACAGAAACATACATACAGACACAGACACACACAGACACACGCACAGACACACACAGACACACCCCTAAGGATCATGCCAGACACAGACACACACAGACACACGCACAGACACACAGACACACCCCTAAGGATCATGCCGGTTCGTGCTGTGAACAGTACTAGCCCCGGATGCTGACGTGTGCAACTTGCATGAAACGTTCTGATTTCAGGCTCAGGGCTCAGAGTCTCTCTGAACTTTAAGTCGTATGTTTACTGTCTTGGATTATCTGTCCGCATTGCAATGACACGCTTGAACGCAGCATCCATCTCAAGCAGTGCTGGCTGCTTAGCGATGTGTAAACACGAAGTCGCTGAACAGAACTGCTTACCTAAACTGCAATGTGTTCCCTGTAATAATTAGTAATAGTCAGCAATTTTAATATCAAAGTGTATGTTTTTGCTCAAACACCTTCACTCGAATGTGCTGCATGGGGAGTTTCTAACCCAAATGTTTATAATGTACTTAATCAAAATGCGGTTCTGTTTTTTATAAAGTTTGTGAAAGTTAAATTATTACGAAGATTGGTCTCTGAGTAGAAAGCATCTGAATAAACTGACAGTAATTTCACAATAAAAGTACTCTGCTCTCACACTGATGTAACAGTCAAACACAGATCATTTGAAAATATACAAAAGTTCCCATATTTCCTCTACGAAAAATTGAATCTTTGTGCAATTTAGAGGACTTGGGGTCCTGCAGAAATGGGCCAGGAAGAACCGAGCTTTCCTGGCACCTGTCAACCCACTTGGGAGCTGTTCTCCCGTCTTCTGTGTAATGGGTCCCAGGGAGCGATCACCGATGTCCCTTTCAGGTCTGACATGTGGCCCCATCGACCTCTTCGTGGTGCATATAGAATCATTTCAGGGGGTTTGGAAGCCCCCCAAGATACGGGGCTGACACGCGGACTTCCACTCAGGAAACCCAGGGAGACGCAGCGGCCCAGGCGGGGAAGTCCCGGTCCCGCAGGAGCAGCCGGACTCGGGTTCCGGTTGCAGGTTCTCTTTGTTACTTGTGACCCTTGACATTTTCCAATGACGATGACATTTTAAACCTCTTTGAAAGATGAAGGGGTGCAGGTCCTGGGCGTCTTCCATGATCCGCCCAGACGCAGCCCTCCACGGCGCTCTCGCGGAAGCGTTCGCAGACGCGGAGGTTGCCACTGGCCCAGGGTCCCCTCCGGACACGGTGTTGACCTGAGGGACAAGGGCTGCGGGGAGAGGGCAAACCAGCCGGAGAAGTGAAGTCACAGGTCCCGCTGGACCGATCTGGCCTCGTGGGGAAGTAAAGAGAGGGATTTTGGCGTTCGCGGAGACCATCAGACTCGCGATTATTTATTCACAGAAACGACTCATTCGTTCAGGCACCTGGCACCTGGCACCTGGGCACAGCTGTGTGTCCCGCACCGTCCAGTTGCCCCAGACAGGAATCAGATGAGGCTCCGCCTCGGGCCGGCAGCACCTCCTTGGCCAGTTATGACAGTTCCTCCACGGTCAGCGTATCCAGAGAAACGTGTCCAGTGTCCTGGACTGGGGTGTCTGCCCGTCACAGCAGCGTAACTTAAAACGGAGCCAGCGCCTCGCCCAGCACGTCCCGAGCCCTCAGCAAATCCCAGCCGTAACGCGGCCCCGTTCTTGAGGCCACGGGTGTGTGCTGTCGCCTACATCATAGTCTTTGTCCTCCCTCCGCTACCCTGCAGGGACCCGTCAGCCCCCTGATCCATCCGCCTGTTGCAGGCAGACGTCTGAAGGGGGGTCATGTGTTTCGTTGGCAGGCAGTGGAGGCCACGCCCCATTCATTTTAGCCACCACTGGCTGTTCGCTATGTTAGAGGAAAATGAGTTTTTACAAGTTCTAGGACAGCTTCGGGATGAGATGACTCGACGGCCCCTTAGGGATGCGGAAGGAGAGGGAATTACGGCGGAGGGGCCGGGCGATCGCTCCGTGAAGACGACCTCGTACAGACAGGAGGGAGCGACCCGTGGATTTCCCGCGGGGCGTCCCACTGGCCTGGCTTTCCCTGGGCCCAGGGGGCTCACCGCCTGGCTCCTTCGGGCCCCATCCGAAGTCCGGTCGTCAGCGAGGCCCGCCCCCGCCCCCAGTCTGAGGCTGCACCCCGTCCTCGCGCCGCTACGCTTCTCGGCGTTTAGCGCCGCATCTCACTCGTGCGTGTTCCTGGTTTGCACGTGCATCGTCTTCCTCTCTCGCCAGGACACCAGCTGGATTCAGAAGAGGACGAAGCACCCGAGCTCGAATGATGCGCATTCGCCGGACACCGGAATGACGCTAAGACGTTCAGAAGCTCAGTCTCTGCTTCGGAGATCACGGCGGAGCCTCCGCCTGCGACAGTCCTGAAATCTGCAGGTGGCTGGTGAGGTGGGCTGGCCTCACGCGTGACCACCCTGGCGTGTGACATGTATTGAGGACAGGAAAGGAAGCTACGGTCAGGACAGAACGTGCAGACTCGAGGCTCTGCCACGGGCAAAGGTGGCAGACGAGGGCGCATGGTCTCCCCGCTCGCTCCGCCTGCACGCGCGGCGAACCCTGCGGCGAACCGCGCCGGCCCGGAGGGGGGAGCGGGGAGCGGCTGCCGGAAAAGCAGGGCCGGCGCCACCTCACTGAAGGGGCAGCGACCGTCCCGACGACTTCGGATGCAAGCGAAAGACGAGGGCGCCGAAACCTTCGAACCCAGACAAGACGAGAGTCGCCAGCCCGGGAGGAACGCACCGCTCCAGGGACCGCACAGACGCCGAGACGGTCAGAGACGGTGCCGGCCTCCGTCAAGTCACCAGTTCAAACGGAGGCGGCAGCCAAGAGATCGAGGGAAGGCCGAGTCTTGGGGCGGGGGGCGGCGACGGAGAGTGGGGGAAGGCCACCAAGGGCACAGGTGTCACCGGGGACCGAGCTGGTGATCGTCCACAGCCTCGTTGGCCCAGACATGACGTACAGACGCGGGAGGCTGGACCGTGAAGAAGGCCGATGGGAGGACGGCGGTTCACTTGTCACGTGGTGTGGGGGGCGCTCCATGGGGACCCCAGACCCCCAGAAGGATGAACCAGCGGGGCCCAGAGCGAAGGAAGCCCAAGACGTCCGCCAGAGACTAAAACGGCGGAGCCTCCGCGGCCCGCTCTGGCGTGTCCGCGAAGACGCGGTCCCTCGTGGGAAATCGGAAGGCGCAGGACGAGGGGGCAGCAGGCGAGTCGGCTGACTCCGCGAGGGGAGCCGTGGGGGCG
>NW_006440135.1:3558652-3565477 GCF_000325575.1 Pteropus alecto | reverse complement strand
CAGGTGACGCGCCTCGTCCGTGCCGGACCTCAAGTCTGGACGCAGCTGGCGCTCGGCGCCCGTTAAAACGATGTCGTCGCTCCGCGGCCACCAGGCCCCCACCCACTGCAGGGTGACGAGCAAAGGCCGCTTTTAAGACATGTTTCAAGGGTTTTTTCACAAGTCGGATTGAACCCCCACAATAACTTTCATCACGCGATAATATAGAGGCGTTCTTCAATGCTGAGGTGTCGCTTTGCTAAAGTATAAAAGAGAAAATGAAAAAAAAAAAAGAAAAACCGAATGGCAGACATAGGGGATCATCCCTAAAAATCAGGACCCAAAACTGCCGCTCCAGGAGTCGGATCAGCGAACACGCATATGAGATGAAAAGAAAAATGGAAGAAAATCGCCGCCCGCCCCCCCCCTTCCTGCTGGGACCCGGGGCGCACACCTGTGGCCAGACCAGACCGTCCCAGGTAACCCAGCCCCGCTGCCTCTGCACCTGGATGGATTCCGGCAGAGTCCCCGCCTCCCACGGGAATTCCCCAGCTTCCCAAGCCCTGGGAATGGCGAGGGGCATAATTAATGGCTTCTGATGATTTTTAATGGCCTCGCTTTGATATGCACTTGTTTTCGCTGCTCGCATAAATTCAGTTTCGACTCCGTATAAATGATGACACCCCGCCTCAGCCGCTCGTGCCACCTCAGGAGAGTCTGCTTTCGGGCAATAGCAGGGTCCTGTGCTTCGGGAAGGCTCGGTGCTGAGGCCATCTCCAGGCGGGGTGCCAGCGGCATGAGGGGAGGGGGCGGCCGCTTCCCTCTTCAGGCCCGTGGAATCCTACCCGATTCTGCAGGATGCGAAGCGTGTGCGCTCGGTCTTGGGATCAGAGAGAAATCACCGCTACGTGGAGACTCCTCAGGCTATTTGCCCATTTTAAAGGCAGATTAAAGTAATAGAAGAGTGATGAAATGATAAATTTTAAAAGAGTCATTAACCAGGGAACAAACTTCACAACAAAATTCACCTTGATCATTTATTTGGAATTTCCTAAGCTACTGCCATTTGCTCAGTCCGGTCTGAGTTAAGGCATTTTTGACAAATACCCAGTTGGTCTCAAGTCAGAGGGTTTGTGATTCTCACTTTGAGAAACCGTGATGCAGGCAGAGAGGCCATGAAAAGCTCTGGAAGGAAGGGGACAGCAGAAGAGACGAGCTCCAGAATGAAATCTGGCCTCCACCAGCGCCCACCGCCCCCAGCGCCGGCCACTGCCACCTGATGACACCCCCCGCCCCCTCCCGAAACTCAGGCCCCACACCGTTCATCACCGAGGTCCGTCCCGGTGACTGGACCTCACACGCTCACGGCCCAGCATGAGAACACAGCAGCTGCGTCTTCTCAGGCTCAGGCAGACCTCGGCCAAGTTCGGCCGTGCACACGCCTGGGCTTTTTCGGTGGCTACGACGGTTGTAGGAAACTTGAGGTGGGTGAAGGTTAACTGTCTCCTAACCTCATAATGTGATTATAATGAAAGCAAATATTAGTGTCAATTAGGCTGCACCTATGAAACCTATTAAATGCAGCTTTACAAACGAGCAGGTATAGAATCCCTCTCAACCTGTTCTGTAAGCCTGGCGGAGGCTGGCCGCTTGCCTCGAGGTGAGGTGTGTCTGCATCTGCAGACCTGTAACACTCTTACAGGGTGCTGAGTGCTGTCATAATGATACCAAGCCGGCACGCAGGCCAGGGCTGTCTTGAACTTGGTCACCACGAGAGCGGACTGGGGCGCCACCTTGGCCTCTGCGCCCAGGTGCTTGGTCAAACCGCAGTGTGGATGCCGGTGCAGGCGTCCTTTCTCGGAATGTTTATCTGAAATCGGCCGACTTGGGGTAGAGCAGATGGCCCTCCAGGAAGAGGGGGCCTCGTCCAGCCCCTGGGAGTCAGCGACATTCCCCCAAGGACAAGTTCTGCTCAGGACGGCGGTGACAATTCTTCCTCGAAGTTTGACGTGCTGGCCCATCCTGCAGGTTTCAGACTTGTCAGCCCACAATTTTGTGAGGGAGTTGATTAAAATAAATTTTTCTCAGACAGGTAGTGGTTAATAGATTAGATAGATGATTGATAGATAGATAGATGATAGATAATGATAGATTGATGATAGATAGATAGATAGACAGACAGACAGACAATATTGCCCACAATTTTGTGAGGGAGTTGATTAAAATAAATTTTTCTCAGACAGGTAGTGGTTAATAGATTAGATAGATGATTGATAGATAGATGATAAATAATGATAGATTGATGATAGAGATAGATAGATAGATAGATAGATAGATAGACGATAAATATAGATGATGGATGGATGGATAGATCATAGACAGACAGATAGATAGATAGATAGACGATAAATAAGGATAGATAGATAGATAGATAGATAGATAGACAGACGATATTGATGGACGGATGGATGGATAGATGGATAGATGACAGATGATAGATGGATGGATAGATCATAGACAGACAGATAGATAGATAGATAGACGATAAATAAGGATGATGGATGGATGGATAGATGATAGATGACAGATGATAGATGATGATAGATTGATGATAGATATAGATAGATAGATATAGATGGATCAATGGATAGAGGATAGACAGATGACAGATGACAGATAGTGACTGATATCTATCATCAATAGACAAGGGTAGAGATAGGCAGAGCCACAGGGGGAGGGAGAAACACGGGGGGAGAGTGGGAGGTCCGCTCGGTTCTGCTTCTCTGGAGAACGCTGACTGAAACCGCCCCTCACGAGGGCCACCCCGAGGGGGGTCCAGGGCCCTGCGTGGCTGCATTCCGTGTGCTCAGCCAGAACTCCCTCGGCCCTGTGTACAACAGGTGGAGAGTCTCTCTCGGATGCTTAGCTGAGCTGCACGATCTGGAACAAACCTGAGCTTCCTGTCGGCCACCGTCCATCTACGACCCACTATGTTCCGTGATTACGATCCATCTCCGACAAGGCCTGTGGACGTGGCCTTATTTGGGAAAAGCTTCCACACAGCCATATACAGGATGAGGCCTTCACGGTAAGCCCTAATACAGTATGACTGGTGTCACAGAGACAGACAGGCAGAGGGCCATCTACAAGCCAAGGGACACCTGAGGTCACCAGAGCAGGGAGAGGGGGCTGGAATGGCTCTTTTCCTGGGGACTTCAGAGGGGCTGTGGCTCTGGGGACACCTTAGTTTAAGACTTCTGGCCCCGGTACCGGGAGGGAAGAGATGTCCGTGGCCTCAAGGCTCTCTGCGTCAGGTCCTGCGCTGCAGCAGCCCCGGAGCTCACACAGCGCAGAAGGGTCTGCCGCGAGGGACAGCACAGTCCGCGGGGGTTCCTGCTCTCCCAGCGGGGCGGTGCCTCTGCTCCCCGTGGTGCTGACCTGGCCACTGGCGGTGGTCACCTGGCAGGCCAGCCGGCCTGGAGGGCCCAGGCTAGCTTTCCTCAGGCTCGTGCACGTCGATGGGGTTGGCTCAAGGGCCGGGCTTGGCGGAGCCTGTCCCCGAGATATTACCGGTGTCCTCCGTCCAGTCTCAGGCCCTTCCGGCTTCTTCCACGGTGCCGAGGCCTGCTCAGAGTGTTCCCGGAGGAGACCGTGGGGGCCACACTGCCTGCTTCATGGGTCACGACGTCCACCAAGCCACCTGGCCGTCTTCAATCTGCCACCGCAGGGACCAAAGCTCTTTGGAACTTTGTCCAAACCGAGGCCACGGCCTCGGAGCTCGGAGCTCCCCTCCACAGAGAAACCACGGCTGTGCCCACCGACCCCACGGCTCGGGAGCCCCTCCCCGCCCACCGCACTGCCGCCCCCGCAACCGGCCGCCTCCGCTCGCCTGCGACAACACGCGCCTCCGCTGCACGGCTGGGTCGTCGTGCCCCCGCCCTGACGCAGCGATCTGGCGCCGTCTACCTCGGAATCTGTGGAACTTCTGCCCCGGCGACGCTGAGACCACCCGCTCGCCACGCACGCGCGTCTGTGCGCCTGTCCAGTGTGTTCCGCGGACAGAGCGTCTCCACGCAGTCCCGGTGGCCCGGAGGATGGCGCGGCCAGGGCGCGCTCCGTCCGTCAGCTGCTGGGGGGCAGCGTCGGGGCTGCACGCGCTAGGGACAGGGCGGGAGTGCGGCTCACTATGTGGGACAGAGGGGAGGCCTCCCCTCGACACGGTCACTGTGACGCGCTTCAGACGTTGGGCTTGTTGGTCTGTTTAGGTCTTCCCAAAGGATAAAGTTCCTGCTCCTCGCCTTCCACTTATTTGACCTAAGCTATTGTCACCGGTCGATAGTCATCTTGCGGTGGCCGCATCACCAGGCGGTAATTAACAGCGAGAACTGCGCCTACGGATCCCGCCGCCAGTGCTTCCGAGAGAGAGAGAGAGAACGCCCTCGGGGCCGGCTCGGAGGGTGCGCCAGCCTCACGCCCAGCCGCCCGGGCTGCCGACTCTCCCACACTGGATTCAGCTCTGCCCAAGTTCTCCTGTCTGTCTGTCTGTCTGTCTCTATTTATATAATCTCTCTCTTGTCTTCCAAACTGACCGTATCTCCCAAAGTACTAAACTCCCAGGAGCCCAAAACACAAACTGCGGAATCCACGAAATACACCTTCTTCCTGGGCAGAAAGAGTTTGAATCCTCCCCTTGACGGGATGCTCCTTGTCATATGCAATGTCCCCAACGCACTGAGATGCCCCAGACGTGACTCAAGTCCACAAACAACTAACATCGCCCCTTAGGATGGCAGAGGATGGAAAAAGGGACGAACGAGTCCCCAAACACTCCCCGGGAGCCCAGCCTGGTGTCGAGAGGTGGCCTCTGGGGCCCCATCTGTGCGCAGGTGCGAGAGGCGTGGGGTCGCCATGACTCTCGGGCTGAAGGGAGAATCGGACACAGTCCCTGCCGCCTCCTGCTTCCGAGGGTAGGGCCTCCCCAGGTCACCGCTGTAACCTGAGCACTCACCAACAGCCCTGCAAAAGACAGCCGTTGACTCTCACCTGTCTCTCACCTGTCGTGGCTTCAGGTGACGCCCACGAGGCGGGAGCTGCCGTGATGTTAGGTCACATGACTTACGGGAGAGCCAGGCAGGACCCACGTGTCCATAAATGTGGAAGCTCTGGCTTGTGGCCGCAGGCGTGAGTGACAGGTCCTGATGCTAATGGCACCTGTCAAATGCCACCTGTCAGATCCAGGGCCGTCTTGCCCAGAGGCGGATCTGACTTCTCTCAGCTTCCTCCGGTCTCAGTTTTAAATATAGAAAACGCGCCGCTCCTTTCCGCGTCACCGGCACATTGCTGTCTCAGACAGAATATTTCAAGATGTCCTGGAAAACTTTTCAGATTGAGATTTTTTCCTCTGAGACGGAGAATTCCCACCTTGCTTTGTGGTGCTGTGAGGAGCCTTCAGGTATTTCTTACGCTTCTTTCCTTAGGATTGAGTGAAAAACATTTCTAACTCTGTAAAACAATTTTAAATAAATATCAAGTATTTATGAGTCAACTTTTTCTACACAGAGATGATCAAAATCTGCTTCAATTAAAAAAATAACTGAAATCGTTTGTCTTACTGTAACAGAAACCGAGTCAGGTCAGATTAAATGAACCGTACGGGTGATCGTGAACCCTGGCCGTGTGGGCACCTCACGGGAGGTGACTTCGGGTGAGAAGCAGGACGTGGGGACCGCGAGAAGGCTCTGGCTCTGGCCCGCCCCGCGAACCCCGGCTCCCCTGGGCCACGCCCAGCGCTCCGCCCCTTTCTCTGCACACTCTGGTGGGGGGGGGGTCGCAGCGGTCTGGCTGCGGCTGCTCCCCAGCGGTACCCCTCAGTTCAGGGAGCGGCCTGCAGCTCCCAGGTCCACACTCAGGCAGGAAGTGCACAAATGGGTGTGAGTCAGGGGCCCCGAGGAGCGGGGACCTCGGTTAGGCCCGTCCCCTACCCACCCCGCCCCCTCTGGGTAAGGCAGAGGGACAGAGCGGCAAGGCCAGAGCCCCTCGCAGCTCAGGCAGACGCCCACTGAAGCGAAAGCAGAGGCCCGCAGAGGAGGCGGGCGTCGGTGACGCAGGCGCCTCCTTTCTGCTCCCTCCTTCCCGCCCAGAACACGGACGCGATGTTTGAAGACGCCATAGCAGCCACGCTGGGACCGTGTAGCAATAAGCTGGGGACCCAGGACAGCAGGGCGGCTAGCCCAGACCTGGCCAAACACGTGCAGCCAGGGCATAATCAGAGGCACAGGGCCGCGGCAGGCTGCTGGGGTCCACCCGCCAGCTCTCCGAGGGGCCCTGACACTCAGTGTCGCCGGCGACCTTAGTGCAGACACTCCTGGCCGATTTCGAGCTGTCCCCAGCTGGCGAAGTGCTTGGAAAGGCAACTCTCGGTTTTTGCCAGCCAGCGTGACCAGTTCCGGCTCCTGAGGCAAAATATAATCTCTACATTTCTCAGCCCGCTCGATTTTCCGTGACATGAGACTCTCGCTAACACAGAAAATTATTCAGCACACATTTTAGCCTTAAAATACCGATTCCTTCATTCTTTGAGAATTTTCAAATTTTAATGCTTTTCAGAAACTTGGCAAACCAAATTATCTCTATTTGCGGCCTCCTCGCTGAACGAGTTAGCGGCATTTACACCTGCTGTCGATTAATAAATCCGGTGCGGAGGTACGGGAGACCGTCGCCCAGGTCGATGCGATCGGTCCAGCTGGAGGTGACAGGCGGGGCGTGGGGTGGGGGCGGGGAATCTGGTGGCCGTGCGTAGAGCCAGGAACGCGCAGTCCTGCATCCTAGGGGGCGCCCTGCGGGGCG
>NW_006440135.1:3557787-3558616 GCF_000325575.1 Pteropus alecto | reverse complement strand
ACTCTGCAGCGCTGGCGACTGCGCCTGAGCCGCCGCCACCGGCCGGGGTCCTGAGGGTCTGCGGAGCGTCACAGCATGGCTCCTGGGCGGCCAGGCCCTTTTATTCTCGAACAGGCACAGGGGAGGGAGGGATCTACCAGCTTCAATCATGGCGCGCTCACGGTCACGACACCCGATCCGCGTGCAGGCCAGTGTAGACGTGCATCATTTTCCGGGCTTCACTGAGAAAAGAAACTTTACGGTTTCGAGTAATTGTAAGTGACGAGCGCGGCCGCACGTTCTTGGACATAAACGGCGGTAAAGAACGAACCCGGCGAAGCAGCCGCGGGTCTGTGCTGGGGGCGGGCGATGCTCACGACCCCGCCCCCCGGTCACAGCCGCGAGGCCCGCACGGCGGCCAACGGACAATGACAATGTCCAAGCCCGAGCAGCGGTGTGCGTCTCCAGGTGACGCATGCCAGCCCACGTCCCCACGGTCACCACGCCCACCACGCCATGCTGCAGACGGAAAGGCAGTGACTGCAGGACCTCCGCGCCCCGGGCTGGGTGAGGCCCGGCTGCGCTGGCTGCAACACGCTTCCCGCCAACCGTCCCTCCTGTGGGAGCTCAGACTGCTGAAGACAAAAGATACGTTTATAAACTGTGTTGGAATCCGCCTCCTTCCGGCCTTCCAGCTCCGGCTTACCCCACGAGAACGAGGGACAGTCACATCTGTATCTTCTCGACAGGCATCAGCTCGACAGCTTTGCTTCCTGACCTCCTCGTGACTTTCTCCGAGCCGGCAGGACGCGGGGTGTCACACGCTCCCCTCCCCCGCCACGCCCCGCCA
>NW_006440135.1:3555956-3557531 GCF_000325575.1 Pteropus alecto | reverse complement strand
CGGTGTGCGTCTCCAGGTGACGCATGCCAGCCCACGTCCCCACGGTCACCACGCCCACCACGCCATGCTGCAGACGGAAAGGCAGTGACTGCAGGACCTCCGCGCCCCGGGCTGGGTGAGGCCCGGCTGCGCTGGCTGCAACACGCTTCCCGCCAACCGTCCCTCCTGTGGGAGCTCAGACTGCTGAAGGCAAAAGATACGTTTATAAACTGGGTTGGAATCCGCCTCCTTCTGGCCTTCCACCTCCGGCTTACCCCACGAGAACGAGGGACGGTCATATCTGTATCTTCTCGACAGGCGTCAGCTCGACAGCTTCGCTTCCTGACCTCCTCGTGGCTTTCTCTGAGCCCGCAGGACGCGGGGTGTCACACGCTCCCCTCCCCCGCCACGCCCCGCCACGCGAGTGGTGGAGACGCGGGCAGAACGCAGGCGTTTGGTCCGACCCGGCGTCAAAACCATCCGTACCCGCTCCGCACGCCAGCGTCCGCGTCTGCCTTCCCGCGGCCTCGCAGGATATTTCAGACTTACTCAAAGATCCTGGAAGATCTTTTCACCAGGACTTTTTCAGATGGTCACGTTCTAGTTTTTATACCTGCCAAAAGCAAGTGACAATCGCGTCCAAGCTGTTTCAGGGCCCGTTGCTACTGTTTACTGAGCCCCAGCCTCGTGCCTTCCTTCCCCACCTCCTCCGACGGTGCAGAGACCGTGGGATCACCTGTCCCGTGGGATCACTGTCCCGTGGGGTCACCTCTCCCGTGGGATCACCTTTCCTTCTGAATGAAGAAGCGACCTCTGAGGCCTGGGACCCAGGTTCAGCTGTGGGCAGCGTGTGATGCCTGCACCTCTCTGCTCGGGGGCATCCGGGGTCTTGGGACAGCGAACACGCGGTTGCAAGGAACTTACTGCGCCCTTGAGGGACTCACCGTGTGCTAGGTTCCAGTCGTAGCCCCCGACAAACCGAGACCCTCTGACCCCATGACAACCCTTGGGGTAGGCGCGTCCGCCATCCCTGCACGCAGCAGAAACTGCGACAGGCGTTTGCGCCTTGCCAGGTCCTGCAGCCTCTCAGACGTGGGGCGGGTGGGCCTGGCTCTGGTCTGTGTCCTTGACCCCTGAGGCCGCTGCTCTTCGGTGACGTGCCCAGACGCACCTTCGGTGTCCCCAGATCGCGACACCGAGCCAGGGTCTCATCCCAGTGCGCCTGCGTGAGCCCCAGGCTCGCCTGGGAGAGGCGGCGGCCGACAGGCGGGGTGCTTTCTGTGTCCAGCGGACTGTTCTGCTATCAGCGGACTGCTCCTGTGAGAGCCACGGGGTCCTGGGGCCCCCCTCGTCCTGTCTGTGAACGCCAGCGATGCGATCCAGTCTACACTGGTTCCTGTGCCCCGCTCTGCACTCCGCACCGAAGAGACACCCTGCCGGGATGAACGAACGGCCAGGCACCGCCACCACGCGTCCTCAGCTCTGTGGCTCCCGCGCAGGGCTGCAGTGGCACCCACGCTCCTCGTGAGGCTGGATGAACGGCGGTGTGAGGCCGCAGCGAGCCGGGGCCACACCACGTCCCCGTGCGCGAGTCGG
>NW_006440135.1:3541488-3555853 GCF_000325575.1 Pteropus alecto | reverse complement strand
AAACGGCAGTGGCCGACGGCGTGCCCGTTTTAAGCGCTGCAACGTAAACACCGAGCGTCCCCTGGGGGTGCGACCCGCTTGGTCTTCACGTCCTCGGCTGTGACTTCAGAGAACCTCAAGAGAATCACCTGGGAAAGGTGGACACGCGTGCGCCCTGCAGGCAGAGCTCAGATACAGGCGACGCTGGTCTCGAAGGCCGTTGTGGGATTCTAAAGCAATTGTTTTCCTTTTAAAATGCTGGACTGGATTTTCATTTCTTCAGAGACTAAAACAGAGAAAAGGCATTGAAAGCGGCCGGTCACAGGGACGAGCGGGGCTCGCTGGGGGACACGCAGCCGGGCAGCTTTCCCTGGATTTTCTGCGTCTTCCCCCTGATTCTGCACCCGGACATCCGACCCAGATCTCTGTCTGTCTCTGTGTTTTGCCGTCGAAGGAAGCGCTTGACGCGGGAGCAAAGTGCTGACGCGGACGTGGCCATGATGTTCCTTCCTCTGCGGGAGCAGCTGGTGTGAGCCCCAAACAGCGCACTCGGAGGAAAACGTTGCCCGAAGAGTTTCAATTTATACCAAGGTGAGATGTCCCAGAAGTATCAGCGCAGTGTATTGACCAACTTTTTAACACAGTCGTGTGTTTTTTCCACATGCATCTTTAGGAGCAAAGAAACACAAATTATGTTTATTTATGAGTATGATATCGTCAAGCTCATTTTGAAAAGTTTTGAAGAAACATTCATCATCTTCTCAGCAAAATCACAAAAGCATTTTCTATAGCGTGGGAAATATCATTTATCAACTAAGATTTATCAACCACCCAAATTAATAGCTTTCCAATGTGACACCTTGGTCCCCAATGAAGTGAGCGTTTAGAATGCAAAGCCGCAGACGGCTTGGGAGCCTGTGACGACGTCGTCATCACGCTGGTTATTCACTCGCTCCATCGCTCAGTCGTTTCTTCCGAAAGCTCCCTGGAGAGAGGACCATGTGCCGGGTGCGCCCTCTCTCTGATCTTCAGTTTAACCGCCCACGCCTGGGGTTCTCTCCCGAGGACGTTCCTTGGGCTATTGGAGCCACTTTGCCCAAAGAGGCAGGACTGTCCCTCCCCGCTCCACCAGCGGCCGCCGAGGCAGAGGAGGGCGAGTTGGGAGAGTCTTGGAGGCGAGACTTGCTCAGAGCCTGGGGCTCGGAGCGAGCTGAGGTGGGCTAGGTCGCTCCCCATCCTGAAACGGCTCCTTCCCTGACACACACACACACACACACACACAAACCCGCCTGCAGCAGTCATTCCCTGGCAGGTACTGTGTGCAGGTCTTGGCCTCACAGTGTGTTTTGGGGAAAATGTAACACACACACACACACACACACACACACACCCGCCTGCAGCAGTCATTCCCTGGCGGGTACTGTGTGCGGGTCTTGGCCTCACAGTGTGTTTTGGGGGAAACATGACCTAAAAACCAGACTGAATGGTAGGTGATAGAAATCTGAAATAAAGTTACTCACCAAGGCTAAAAATTACAACCTGGTTTTCCACTGATGCGACGCATTCTTAAGAATATAAGTGGCAAATTAAGCTGGAAAATGTCTTAATGTTCTTAAGCTTCTTTAACAACTTCATGTGCGACATTCAATGCTTTGTCAACAGAGTCACCTGTGGCTGGATAAGGGGGGTCACCGGATGGACCGGGTGTCTGGGGGCTTCTGGGGACGTGCAGAGGATGGGGTGCAGCTCTGGGAAGGCGCGCTGCCCCGTGTGGGTGAGGCTTGGCGACGGGACTCTGGGGAGGAAGGACACGGCTCGGCCGCCTCACACCTTCCCGCCCTGCCACCACGAGGGACCGTGGGCCGGTGGTAGCTGTGCTGAGCTAGGGGCTCAAACTTTTAAAAGAGAAGAAAGGAAATTCTCCAAAGGGGAAAAACTCAACTCAAAATCATGAGTCCATTGGTTGTTACCCCCGCGTCAACAGCCCCGCCCCCCTGGCTGCACCCCGAGTCCTAACGAGGACGCAGTAAACTCATCTGAGGGTGCCACCTGCCTTAGGCGACTGCTCCCTACACCCCAGGCCCACAGCACTCGACAATTCGTGGAGAGGTGGAGGGCAGTTGACGAAACGGTTGGGGACGCTCAGCTGTGGGGGGGATGATTCGAGGGACAGGGGTCAACTTTCCAGGCCGTTCCTCAACAGACAGAATAATGGTTTGTTAAAAACGATTGTCACACCCTGCAGACTGAGCCCCACGCGCAGCCCCACGTCTCCCGAGCGTGGTGACACCCGGCAGAGCGGCAGAGACCTCAGCCGCGTCCGGAGGGCGGGCGGGCGCGTCTCTTCTGTGGTGACACACAAGTCAGGTAGCAGGGGGCAGCAGACCGCAGGCTCCCCCAAACCCCCGTCAGTCCAGAGCTGTCTGTACTTGTGCGGGCAGACGGCATGACAACCGTGGAAGCATGGTAGATCGGGAACGTGGTAACCGGGGAGCTAGAACATCGTGCCAACGCTGTCATCGTCTTGTGTCACTCGGCTCCCCATCCCATGCCCTCGAGGTCCCTCCAGGGTGTCACAAATGGCAGGGGTTCTTCTTTTTTCACAGCTGAATAGCATTCCATTGTGTATATGTCCCACATCTTCTTAATCCATCCACCATCACCCACTATCCATCCATCCATCTACCCATCCATCCACCATCCATCCATCCACCATCCATCCGTCTATTCATCCATCCACCATTCATTCGTCCATCCATCTGTCCTTCCATCCACCATCCATCCATCCATAAATCCACCATCCATCTGCACATCCACTATCCATCCGTCCGTCCACCATCTATCCATCCCTCCGTCCATGGACACTGAGTTTGCATCCGTGTCATGGTCATTGCAACTAATGCTGTAAGGACCACGAGGCAGCAGGAAGCACTTTGAGATACTGGTTTTATTTCCATCAGATCGATACCCAGAAATTCAAATGTCCCCCAAGTCAACATTTTAAAAAGTTTACTTATGACGTTTACTCATTTAGTATACTTGGAGCTCGTATGTTCACTTTTAAGAGATTTGACTTTTCCATTTCGCCTTATACTCCATTAAAAATTTCTGCTTTTCTATTTGCTCCTTTTGGTCCTGTCTCTGGGTAGAACATCGCTGGTGACCCCAGCAAAGCACACACATTTGCAGTCCCTTTTTGTTCATATCCAGACCACAGAGCACTTAATTCTTCCGATGACCCATACCCCTCGTAGAGCTAGAATTCTGTCCAGCGATGAGCCGCAGGGCGGGGAAGCCCGTGGCCCCCGGGCTCTGGGTGGGGGGCTGTCTGAGTACATACTATGTTGCAAGTCACAGCGCCATCGAGCTGAAGAGAACTGAGCTCGTTGCTGTCTTCAAATGCATTAGTTTCAGTGTTTTGATTACCTTTTGCAAGCCTAGAAAACCTTGTAATTATCTTCTCATAAAATGTAATCATAAGTGACACCGTGGCTCTGAAATAAGCCAGAGGAAACCGGAGTATTTTATGTGCAACGTAACCTTCCCCTGTGCTCGTCCTCACATGGTCCAAGCTGAAACAATGTGTCAGAGATGACTCGGCTGTCTCTCCATTTAGACTTTGCGCTGGAGACTTCACGTTATTTAAAAAGCTTTATATACAAGTCATTCAAACGTGAATAATTGAACTTATTTTTAATGTTTGTCCCATTAGAGACCCGACGTACACGGATCTCAGAGTGACCTAGATTTTCCCTTTCTTTCATCAGCTTATTTTACTGGTGAATTTAAACAGATTCGTCTCTAATTAGATATGTACTTTCAAACAATATTGGAAAATAGCTACCTTTAACATTTGTTCTGTGCACCTGTCATCCCGTATTGGCTCAGAGCGGTGACTTGACTTGCCTGTTCCGTGTGCCCTCGGCTTTTCTCCACGAACCCCTGTCAGTGACGCCGCCAGGAATCTCGTGTTGTTTTCTGACCTTTCGTCGTGAAGAATGTACATTTAATTACCGGGAAGGCGGCTAAGACATCATAGGTCAGGCCGAGCGCGGCTACCGCCCGGGAGAGGCTGGGTGTAGGGGTGGGGGCGGGAGGTCTTTGAGGCCGAGCTGGGCGGGCCAAGCCCCCCAGTGGAGTCCTGTATGCAGTGTGGCCCCTCATCCCACCCAGCCGTGGTGAGCACGTGGTCCATCAATAAAAGTAAGTCAACTGCAGAGGGTACAAACACACCTGACACATTAAAACTACAGATATTGACTCGGTCTCGCTTGCGGTCAAAGGCTATTCTCGGATGAGTCTTCTCAGTGGAAGAGATTGGCTTCCACGATCTCTAGTCTGTTTTTGTAACGTCTAGTGGTTTGTTGAGATATTTGCAAAGCAAATGAAGTGCCGTGGCCAAGTAGAAATTTTCTTTTAATTTTGCAGAGTCGTATGACAGAATGTTTGTCTTTATCCAGTCCTTACAAGGCATGCAAATGTTTCATGGGGGAAAATAACACTATACCTATGTTAGTGTTTCACAATGTACGTATGTCGATAAAGAGTTTTCAATAAGTCGACATTAAATTTGGATCGCGTGATTCACTAACGGGGTAACTGGCGTGGATGGGACTAGGAGCAGTCTTGGCGGATCTTTGGGGGACATGAGCCACGGCTGTGGAGTGAAGGGCCTCTGAGAGCAGCTCTGGCACCCACAGGTGCAGGGCCCCCATGGGCAGCGGGGCAGGTGGCGAGCTGCTAGCAGGAAAAGCAGGAACTCTGGCCCGAGGCCCTGTCCGCACTCAGCTGGTAGCGAGAGCTCGCCCACAACTGCCCCGCGTGAGCACGCCGGGCCCTGCGTCCCCACCACTCACACTGTCCCCCACGTGACAGCGAGAACACACCTTCCTGCCGAGATCCTGCTGGCACCGGGCCTCGCACAAACTAACTTCACAGCTTCGGGGTGCAGCGGTTGGCAGAGCCATGCTCAGGGGTGCTGTCCGGGGTGCTGTCCAGGCTCCTGACACTGGTGTCGGGACCCACAGAACGAGACGCCTTGAGAGGGTGGTCGCGTCTCAGGGACGAGGCCACTCGTGCCTGGTCATCTTCTGCGGGCCTTCTGCTCACCTGCTGTCTCCACGTGCAGGACTCCGAAGCGGGGACCGAAAGGGGGAACGGGAGCCTCGGCTTAGCGCCGGCTCCGCGAAGTCGACCTCTCATCCTCAGGCGGGAGCTGGAGGAGGTCTCTGCAGACTGGGCAGGTGAGGAGCGTGACCCGTCCCGTGCTCTCCCTGGAGGATGCCTCGTGGCTTCGCACCAGGACTCCGGGGGAGGGGGGGAGGTCCCCTTGTGGGGCGCTGAGAGGACTCGTCTGGTTCCCACAGGGGGAGGGGCGATGCTCAGGTGTCCAAGGGACCAGGAGGCGAGGGGACTCGCTCCTTTGGCCACGCCCACGCCCAGAGGGGAGGCTGCGTCTCTGCCTGAGACATTTTGCTTATTACCTCGGACACGGCCAGGGTCAGAGCAGAGAGCGGCGCACTGCGGAAGTGCGGCGAGAACCTCTCACACCTTTGCGGGGGCCGCACAGATTCAGTGGCGAGGAAGAAACTGCGCAGCCGCAGTGGCCACCCGCCCGCGGGACCTCGGCTGGCCGGCGCGTGGCACCTCTGGCGTCCGCGCCCGCGTAACCCAGACCCTTCTCCTTCCTGCGGTGCCCGGCCCTGCGTGGGTCAGCCCCGGACCTGCACCTGCCACGTCCATCCGCTGTCCTCCAGGTTGAAGCCTTAACGAAGTGTGACATCTCAGGAGGGGAGCCGGGCGCAGAGCCCACGAGCTTGTTTTCTTTTTCCTGAAAACAACACCGAGGCTCGCGGACGGGGCTGCCCATCCGGGCCGCAGGGGCGCAGCCGGGGCGGCGTCTGCTCTCCCCGCAGGGTCGCTTCGTTTTCAGCTCCGAGATGCGCCCGCCCGCCCGCTCCCCGCGGCCCTGCTCGCCTTGCCTCGCGCTTTATCGATTCCTGTCCCCAGGCTGCCACTGCTGTTGCTTCTGGCCTGGGAAGGGAGGCGAGCTCCAGACCCACGGGCGACCCGGCCCCAGCTGCCTTCATTGTGGCCAGCTTCGTGATGGTCTTATCTCCCCAGAACCCCCTTTCCGGGGTTCCCCAACTGCGCGGCTGCACACTCGCACGAACATTTGAACCAGGCCCGAGGGTGCCACGGCCGTTTGACTTTCAGCAAACCTTGACTGCGGGTGACACGCCATGCCTCCAGAAGGACGAGCAGGCCCCGGCTGCCGGTAATCGCTTTGTGCAAACGGCGGGATTGGCAGAGCTGCACAAGCCAGGCGTGTGCCCGCCCGGGGACAGAAATGACAGGGCTCTGCCACCTCGTCGCACACTGCGGGGCTGCTGTCCCCGCCGTCTCTGGGAACAGTCACTCTCTGCGTCATGCAAGCTGCTCCAGCTCTCGGGGACAAGGGACAGGGTCTGACTTATTTCCAGGGAGCAGAAAAGTCTGCTCGTGAAGTCATTTCAAAGTGTGTGTGTTCTCTGTGCCCACGTAGACGCTTTCTAACTGAAATGCAGCTAGTGCCCCTCTCCGGTGGACGGCCTGCCTCAGCCTCGGTTTCCCGTCTCTACCTGCGGGTTGACATGCCCGTGACTTAACTACTGAGCACCTGAACACAGCAGACACCGACACCACGCGGACGCCGTTTCCGCCCCCAGCAGTGAGCACGGGGCGTCCCGGGGGAGCCGCCAGCGGAGGATGGCGCAGGGCGTGGCCGGGCCGGGGCTGCGGGCCGCTCCCCCAGGGGCTCCCGGCATTTACGGTCGAGCGAGGCGCTTTGCAAGTTGTATGCGCAGCGCAGCGACCCACCCACCTCCGCATGTGACACGGAGCAGCGGGCGCAGTCCGGCGCTGGGTAGACTTGACTTTCAAAATCGTTCCGCACACAGGCCTGGTTTTAAATTTCCTCCCAAGGTGTCGGACATTGACTAGCTCTCCCGTCACTTTCTGCCAGGGGCCTTACGTAATAAGCAATCCACGTCCCCTGCCAGAGCCACCTACAAACAGCTAACGCGAACTGAAGAGGTGGCCTTCCCA
The DNA here is from genome assembly GCF_000325575.1 of Pteropus alecto. Lineage (NCBI taxonomy): Eukaryota > Metazoa > Chordata > Mammalia > Chiroptera > Pteropodidae > Pteropus > Pteropus alecto. The sequence continues at coordinate 3,548,788 of NW_006440135.1, read as the reverse complement.
TCCGCCTCAGATTTAAGCTGACTGCTCTGCTCAGCACCAAATAAAACACGCTCTGTGACCTCTGACCTCACCCTCCCGCCCACAGAGACCGACGCAGGCTCCTCAAAGCCCGGCGTAGGCGAAGCAGAGCTCTGCGGCTGCGTCGGCGCAGTCGCTGGTCCACACGGGTCGCTGGGCAGCGCCCTGCGCTGTCGGTCTACACTCTCACTCATTTTCCGTGTTTATTGGCTTTGCTCATACAACACGGCTCCTTTGCTTTTCCTGCGGCAGTAAATCCGCATCAATATGAGGAACTGTCTGCCTGACGGAGGCGTCGCGTTTTCCTCGGTGGCCGAGTGTCCCTGCGCCCCAGCGCCCTGCTGCCCCCACTCCCGCTCCATCGCGGGAAGGGCGCGGCGGGCACGAGCCAACGAGCATCCAGACACACGACCACGGAGTGGATTCGTGCTGCCCCGCCGGGGCTCGGGTCCACCGTCTGACCCGGCCATTGCGTTCGGGTCCCTCACAAGACCATGGGTGGCCATCGATCCCCGTCCCGATGCACCCTCTGTGGCTTCTCTGTTCTGAGGACTTGTCCTCTGGAACTAGGGTCACCTCGAGGCCCAGAATCTGGGTGACGTCACTGGGACCTCTCAGGCTCCGTGCTTCCGTGTCTGTGACGTGAGACCGCCACCTCTTCCGTGTCTGTGACGTGAGACTGTGCACGCCTGTGTGACGTGTGACTCAGCACCGCCAGGAGGGTCGACCGAAACCACGTGTGTGAAATCAGCACCCGTAAGTTTGGGTGACCATGTGGCCCCCGGCCCCGGGGGGAGGGGGGGAACACACCTCGGTTATGTGTTCAGATGAGACACCACCACGTCGCTGCACTGTCGTGTTTGAAAGTAAGAGGTCTATTTTTTTTTTAGAAACAAATTTTACTGTGACACTTGAAAATCAAATGGGAGAAAAGAACATTTAATTTTTAACCTTTGTGTCTAAATAACGAACGGGCCGTCAGGCGGCTGGCGGGCAACGTCACCCTCCGGCACCGCGTCTGAGAGGCGGTCCTCCTCGGCTCGGGGGACGCTGCAATCGCGTGCCGGTGAGAACGAGCCATCGCTCAGCTGCTCGAGAAAGGCACGCGTGGCTGTTTTCATCCTTCCACTGTTGGTTTAGACAAGTTCTTCACGCACTTTTATGGAAAAAAACCTTGAAATGTCCTTCAGTAGTTGAGCCTGTCGGAGGTCATGAGCGCAGACGGACAGAGCGCGAGCCTTTCACTTCATTACCACGAAAGCGGTGGACAGCGACCAGGCCCCTCGTGCTCCTTGGGGAGGCCCCGTGTGCCTGGCAGCCGGGACTCAGCCCCGCTGCAGTCCAGGCCAGCGTTCTCGCCCTGCGCCCCAGGGACCGGCGCCCTCACCCGGGGTCCCTCGGCGGTGCCCGCGCGCCCTGGTCCAAGAGTGCCAGCACCGCCCAGGCGCACCCGCTCTTGCCCCCGGGGAGAGGCGGGGAGCGGTAGCGCTTTTCAGATAGGGAGTGCCCTGTGAGTCACCACGGGGCATCCGCTCTTGCCCCCGGGGAGTGGCGGGGAGCGGTAGCGCTTTTCAGACACGGGAGTGCGTTGTGAGTCATCACGGGGCGGACCCCAGCCACCGCCACGGAGCCCTTTGCCGAGGACGCCCGGCGGGCAGGCAGGCTTGCTCTGGGGTTCACCTTCCTGGGAGACTCGCTCGTATTCAACCCCCATTCACTCTGCACCCCGCACAACGGAGTGGCGGCGAAGACCTCGCAGCGGTGACACAGCAGTGACACAGTGGCCGGCGCTCTTGCTCTTGGTCGCTGGGCCGAGTGGACTGCAGGGGTCAGGCCTGCGGGGCGTGGCTGCCTGAGCCCCCTTTGCCACGTATGCGGCTGCGCACGATAAACGCGCGTTACCGTGGCTGCGGGAGCGGGGGAGGGGCGCCGGGTGTTCACAGGCCCTGCAGGTCAGGGCGACCCCTGCGGGGTCTCGGACCCTGGCACTTCACCCCGAGCCGCCCCTTCTGCCAGGACCTTTTCCAGCTGGGAGACCGCCTCGCATGGGCCGCTTGCCCTCAGGATGGCAGTTTGCCCCAGAGGCCTACGTCGTCTGCGCCCCGAGCTCAGCCACGGGAGCGGCTGGAGGAGCTCAGAGACCACCACAGAGACCAGCACGGCGAAGGGTTGGGTCGTCCGGCTCCAGCTGGGCCCGGCGGGCTGCGTGACATCCGGCAAGGCCTGTGCCTTGAGCCCGTCATCCTCAGGGCCACGCCGCAGGAGAAACGACCGAGAAGGGGCTGTCTGTCCCGCATGGCCCTGGCCGCGCCCAGCCCATGAGCGGACACGCAGGCTCCGGGCACATGTGGCCTTCACCTGACACGGGGTGCAGGGCCAAAAGCAGGGCTCGCTACCTACGTGGGGGTAACAGGACCAGTGACGCGCGTGCGGTCCCCTTTCCCCAGGGCGACTCGACGCCTTCCTGTGCCGGGGTGTGGACGCAGAGAATGCGGGGCTCCAGCGCTAAGTGAAGGTTTGACACGGCGTCCCCAGCGGCTCTCGGTCGCGCCGGCCGTCCCCGCCGGAACTGCTGCACTCCCCTGGCGGGAGCCCCATCCCTCTGGGACGGTCAGGTGACACGGTGCGTGTCTCACGTTGCAGCACCTGCGTTACGACGGCTCCCGCTTCACGACAAGCGTGGCCCCCTCTGGGTGTGGCCCTCAAGAACGGGGCTTTTCGGCCGGTCCTTTTGCTGCACACGTGGCTTCTCTTTTGTAAATCTGTCCTTTACAGCCAGTTAAACGGGGACAAATCCACCAAGACCTCTCATTTGAAAGACTACTTTAATTTTCAGTCAAATAACACTGTTACTTCCCGGCAGACAGGGCCACTATGCACCACGTGGCGTCAAAATTTAAAATAGACCCTCTCCTGCGGGCCTGCCCTCACCGGGCTTCCTAAGCCACCTCGTCACCGGCTGCATGAGACGCTGCCACGCTGAACAGGGCCAGCCGGGTGTCTGCGCTCATCTGTAACAGCGAATGGCCTGCGCCCGTCACGACCAGTGCCGGGGCCACCACGCGTCCGCGGGGAGCCCGTCCGCATCCCATAAGGAGGAGTGGAGGGGAGTGGACCTGCCCTGCAGAGCTCAGGGCCGCGGCCAGGTTCCCAGGGCAGGGCACCGTGATTGATGACCCGCAGAGGCCTCTGGGGCTATGCCCGCGCCACCTCCCGGGGCCTCCGGACACTCTGCCCCCGCCTCCGCCTCCCTCCCTGCGCGGGCGTCTCCGGGCTCAGGTCACAGCAAAGGCAGGCGCGGCCGCGCACCGCGGAGCGGGGGCTGACCGCTGGGAGAAGCATCAGCCACACCGCATGATGATCAGCTGAGCGGTAAATTAATTAATCATCATTTTATGCCTCATCAAGCACTTTGCCGAAGCTCTCAACAGGCACCTCTCCCCGAGCCAATGGGAAGCAGACTGTTTTGTTTAGCCGGGTGAGACTTCCATAAACAGGGGAGGTTTTGACAAGCTAATAAATATGTCATCCGTCTCTGCCACTGGCAGCAGCCGGCCCCACCTGCAAAGTGGCGGGACTCTGCCCGGCCTGGTGGGCAGCGAGAGATGGCAGAGACCCGCGCCCGAGCCGGCGATCGGAGGTGCGGGGAGCGGAGCGGCAGAAAGCTCCCCGAAGTTCCTTCGAGCTTTGTGGGAGGAACGCCAGCATCTTCCCTCACGGGAGCAGAACGTCCTGACGCTTGTCCTCCCAGCCGCAGCTCGCATCCATCTTGCGGACCGCCTGGCGCATCCCCCGCCCGCAAGCTCCCCGCGCGGGGCCCGGGCCATCGCCATCGAAGAGCGGGGGGCAGGACGCTCGCGCGGCACCCACCGGGTGCGAGGCGCGGGCTGCCGCTGGCGCTCGCGTGAACAGGTGCGGCCTCCGCGTCAACCGCGAACACGTCCCGGCAGTGGCTCTGAGAAGTTTCGGGTTAACCTCGGCTCCTCCGTGAGAGCGCGCAGGGCGCAGGGCGGCGGGAGGCGCCATTTTTCTGGGCAAACGAGGTTGCTCAAGGCTAAGGTAAAGTCGGTGTTCGGATGATGATCTCGATGGCTTTATCACACGCTTGGCTTTACGTTTTTAGAGCAAGATGCAAAATCGGATGCGATGCTGGAACAGGGTCCAGCAGTGTGGGAGAGAAACGACGAGAAGAGGCCAGCGCGAACGCCGACCTCGGGTCTGCCCGTGACTTTCCACCGCGCGTTATGAGTGGCCCATGCCCTCCAGTGTGACGGGGAGGACACTCGTGCCACACGTAGCCGCAGTTTCTAAACAGAAAGTGACACATAATTGGCAGGTCCCACGTGAATCCCATCTTTCTAGGGTCACTTCTGTTCCGGAGAACAAACGGAGACCCGGGAAACCACAGCCCCAGGAGCGGCCTCCACACTGGCCACATCGGCTTCTTCCAGGGGTCACGAGGGCACCTCACGAAGGTGTCAAGGACCCTCGGCCCCAACCTGATTGTCAGGTTAGGCTCCATTCAAGGTTTAAAACACAGACCAGCCTAAAGGCGCCTCGCAGATGGCCCCGCAGCCCAGATCAGGCCCCCCAGCCTGGATCGAGAGCCCCCGGCCGGCGTGTGCCTAGCGGGGCCTTTCGGGTCGGGGGAGGGGCTGTCCTGCTGCCACTCTTTGGATCCAGACCCTGAGCCTGTGCTTTGTCCGATCTGGCCACAGGTTGCCAGTGGCCAGCGGCACAGGTGGCCTTGACTTTGATGTCCCCTGGATACCATCCATTCCGATCCCCTGGCAGCTCCCGGTGGAAGGTGGTTGCCGTGTCCAAGGTGACATAAGGCGGGCCGGCGTGAGCTTCACCAGCTCCCTTCCCAGCTCCAAATCCCCAACAAGCTGCAAGGAGATGGCACCGTTTTCCTCTAAAAGATGACAAGATAGGGGATCTCGGAAAAAGCCACGCGGTTTTAACAGAACCGCATTTTACTCCGTCCCATCGCACGGGATGCGTGACGTGCTCCCTGTGACTTTATGGTGTGAGTGAATCCAGGAGACGGCTTTTAACACCGGGGTGAACGTGCCCACTTCTGCGCCTCGTATGACCAGGTGCTCCTTCTGGAGCATTCTCCCGTTCATCTACGTCGTTCCGTGTTCCGTGTCACCTCCACGGCGGGCTCTAAGAGCTGAGAGCAGAGGTCGCACCGGCCTCTGCGGAGAGCTGCAGCCTCCGGTCGGTGGACAATGTCCCACACGGGGCCGGCTCCATGGAGCCCACACAGACCCTCGGGGCGATGAGATGGCCAAGGACAACGACCTCAGAGTGCGTTGCTTCTCTTTAAATATTTCCTTTTTACTTCTAGTTTTCTTAGTTTTGAAAGTTAATCCAGGAGGAAGAAACACAAAGCAGGAAGGGAGGGAGGGCGGTCACCTTCAAAGGAAGGGACATTGTCCGGTGACAGGTGACATCCCCATTCTTGCTTTACCCGGCTCCTGCTGAGGTGTCAGAAGTCCCAGCTGGGGTGTTGTCGTGGAGACACCGTGCTTGCCCCGCCCCATTGTTGAGCTTCCCCTGGAAATTGGCACATTCGAGACCGGGGTGTCCTATGGTGACCAGTTTCATTGGGTTTGACCCCGTTCTCGAATGTTCTCACCTCGGAGGCTGTCACCGCAGAGTGGCTGGGAGGTGGGGGACAACACTCTGAGCCCACAGCACAGGGGCCCCAGCCATGCCGCGTGTCCAGACCGGGTCTCCGACCGCCTTTCCATGGCGTGCTGCTTTCCCCTGGTTTTCTCGTCTTGAAATTCCTGGTTCTGTTGGTGTTTGGTAAACTCTCTGATTGTTTTCCTTCCGCAGAAGGCACAGTGGCGGTGGCTCAGGACCCTCACGTTTTCGGTCTTGGCCAAGGACACAAGGCCTCATCCCGCCATCCAGTCCTCCCTCCACCTCCAGCCGCTGGCTCTGCCCATGAGAATCTGAGGCCGATTCAGTGTTTCCCTCCTGTAAATAACCTGGAATTTCTGCCTTTGCTACAAAATATGGGGGGTGCACTTGAACAGGAGCAATTAAAATGTAAACTTCATCTTTCGTATAATCTAGCTTTCCCATTGGGTCCCACCCGCCTGCCGCGCGGCCCTCCCTGCACCGGGCCGCGGTACCCGGGTGCGGGGGAGAAGGGGTTCGTGCCGGAGCATGCGGAGGACAGAACAGCGGGCCACTCTGAAAACGGTACGGATCTGGGTGCCGCGCGCCTGCCCTGGGCGGACGGGGACAGCGGGGGCCGCCCCTTGGCTCCTGGAGAGGCGCGTCCGCGGCAGGAGAGCGCTTGGGGTTGCGTGTAGCTCGTATCTCTCCGAGAGTCTGCACGAGTTCTCCCCATCTTCCGTGTCTTCAGCAACATCGTGATGGGAAGCTGCAGAGGGGCGGAGCAACCGATCCAATCTTGATCTTTCCCCAGATTTCCTTGTGATGAGTCTTTGTCACTCACACTGAGTTATTTTCCAAAACCCAGACACTTCCGGAAGAGCCCGCGGCGCGCTGTCCGCAGTCGGCCCTTGGCCACCCCCGTGAGGCAGCTGGTTTGGGCTGGGGCCCAAGGCTGGCGCTCCCCAGCCCCCACACTTCTCTTCCTTAGTTCTGTTTTCTCTGCCCCCACATTAAAAATTCTCCTGGGACCACACTCCAAACCCCACCCCAGACCACTGAGAGCGAGTGGTGGTGGGGCCTCCCAGCCGCACTCCCCAACATCTGACCAAGCAAACAGCCTCATACGTGGACCCCGGACAGCTCAGCGTCCCTTCAGGGGCTGCAGACTGTCTTCCAAGATGGGGACAGTGCCGGCCCCAACGAAGAAAGGCCGCCCTGTCCCCACGCTGACAGGCCCCCACAACGGCGCCGAGGTTGTCATAAACTATGGGTGTCGGTCACAATCAGCTATGAGTCGGCGTGAAATCACCGTCCCAATGCCAACCCCCGTCGAGTCCCCTGGTTCCGTGACTGGCTCTGGTCGGTCCCGTCAGAAATGTTTTCTTGTGTCGAGGGCCAGCCCGCCAGACGCGGCTCTGCCGAATCCTGTCCCTACCCCGGCCGCGCAAGCCGCACGTCTGGACGAAAGGTGGACACGAGTCTGAGTGCCGGGGACACTCACAGCGACCCACCCGAACCTTCGTCCCAGGAGGGCAGGAAGACAGGTGCTAAGGCAGGACCGAGAGCCAGCCTACGGCCGCGTGTGCCGAAGCCTGTGGGGACGTTTCAAACAGAAACGCACGGGGCCCCATGACAGGGTTACCGG
>NW_006440135.1:3538402-3541457 GCF_000325575.1 Pteropus alecto | reverse complement strand
GGTCGGGGGCGAGAGGGGATGCGGGGCAGCCCAGCCCGCCAGCCTCGGGGATCCAAAGAGCGACTTGTTTCTCGCTCTGTGTATCGCGCGCGCGCGGACGGTGTCACTGGTACGCGTTCTGGCCACCGTCACTCCGGGCTGGGGGGGTCCGTCTCCCCACACACCCCTGAGAGAGGGGGTGTCCCCCGGGCTCCCCCGACGTCACACTCAAGCGACTCGCGCCACCTCCAGCGGACCTCCTGGGGCTGGCTCCGGCGGGTCCCGGAGGAGGCCTGGGACGCTTATTGGCAAAACGGGCCAATGGCCACAAGAGCCACCGAGTCACAGGGCTTGGCGGAGGGAAACGTGGGTGTATGAGACACAGGGAGACGGGAAACAGGAAGCGAGGAACGTTTGCATCGTCAGGAAGAGACAGAAGCAGCCCGTTTGCAGACCAAGGTATCCACCTCACTTAGTTTTTACAATTAAATGTACCATGAATTCAGTGCCACTCGACAATAATTTACGGTTTTAGGCCCCTAACCATATCCTTTTAATTTATTAATTGCAATGTTTGGTGAGAAAGGTTTTTTCAAACTGTGATTTTTCAAAAGTTACCCTCAGAAGTTACATCGCAGATGCCCCGCCCCCCTCACCTGACTGCTGCTCTGACTGCAGCTGAGACACTCTAGAACATTCTGACCGCAGGATTTAAGTCATATGCCGTGGAAACCTATTATACTGCTAGTTAGTTGGGGCATCGAAGTTACAAGACATAAGCGTGTGTCCTACAGAGATTTTATTTTAAGGAGCTGTGGTATTCTCGTGATGTGGTCGAATCGATATTTAAGTCAAATCTGCACAAAGACAAACAGATACGTTGTGGGCAAAAATAATTTGCAGACACTGTTTCCAAAACACAAACGGAGAGAATGTCTGAATGGCGACGTTCACAGTCAGCTGACCCAATCCGCTGACCGCTCTGCGTCGAGAAACGGCCTTAATCATCGGTGGACGGGGAGGAAGAGCGAAGGACTTCCAGGCCTCGACAACTGACAGCCCTTAGATTTACGGGACGCGGCCTCTGTCACCCATGGCGCGTTACGTCACTGACGACCAGGAAACTGGGCAGAGTTCATTGCTGTTGTCTGAGAGATGCTGCTCCTGTTTACTGAAGCCTCAGGCCTGCCCTGTCCCACCAGGTAGTTTTATAAGGAATAAAACTGCATTTCATGATTCGGTCAGAAAACGAGAGCCGGCAACCCCTCCTTTTTTACAGTTTCAGCCCGACGGCTGAAGGATCTTTCTTCGAAGGCGATCGCTCTCTCTTCAGCACGACTCCGGAAAACAGCAGCACGGGACTTTGCTTCCGCTCTCCAGAAGGAGAGAGACAAATGTGCCTTTAAACAAGGTTTTACGAGAGGAATTACACGGTGACACACCAGAGGACACGTCCTAGAAAGCCACAAGTCTGGGGAAGAATTCGGGAGGCGGGCCCAGCGTGAGGGGCTCAGGGGAGGGCGCGCGGAGGGGCGCGCGGAGGGCTGCCTGGGAGCCCCACGGGCCCTGGGGTGACTCCTGGCGATTCGGCTGCAGTTTGGGTGCTAACAAGGGCCGAAGAGGGAAAAGAAGTTCCGGCAAAGAATTCTGGGCCAACGGCGAAATCACACTGCCATTATTTCTGACAGGCTCATCGGTGGCAACCTCTCCTTTTGGAGCATCTACAAAAATAGAAGGTGGGATGCCCCCTCCAAGACTTCACAGGCATTGGCCGAGACCCTGGCGCAGACGCGCGTCGCCCGGGCCTGGGCTTCGAGGGACCTGCTTTGGGTCTTGGCCCGGGATAACTCCACGTCGAAGCCGAGAGCGGAGGGTGTGACTCTGTGCGAACAGGACCTGTCGGAAGATGCTGGCGATGCCTGTGCCAACTGCCGCCCTCGCTCCCCAGCTCCCCGGGGCCGTCGTCACCCCCGGCCCGTCAGGGACGTTCCCAGCCTCCGAGCCTCTGACTCATATCGCTCCTGAGACGCGTCTTTCTGCTCACGCCAAGTCAGGGCGAACTGTGAACTCCGTTCCTGGTCCCTGCCCAGTAACATGGAAGAAGGTTCGTGTGCACGCTGCGCTTTGGCCCCTGTGGAAACGTCACCCGCAACACTCAGGTAACAAGCGTTCGGGCTAATTTCCCAAGGAGCAGACCGCAGAAAAAAACGGGCCAAAGCGATGACCGAATGGCAGTGGCTTTTACTATAGCATGCGTTTCTGATGTTCATTTTCAGACCCCGTGAGGGTGGGTGACAACGCAGACTCCCATCCTGGAGATGAGGAAACAGACGTGAGCATGCGGGGGACACCGAGGTCCCCACCACCTGTGCCCCGCTCAAGGTCAAAGTCGGCTCAACCAGAGAGAAGCTTCCTGTGTGGCGCTGTGATCAGCTCAGCGATTTTCTTTCCTCCAGGACGGGTGACACTGTGCGGACGAGGGGCCTAGTCGGGAACTGACTTCGGTTTGTTGTTGCTGCTCCTGCTGCTGTTAGTGTGACCGCACGGAGAGGGGTGTCACAGAGCCTGCGGAGGGACAGCGCCGCTCCCCAGCTCCGCGTGCTGGGTGGGCACACGTGGGCTCAGGGGCTTCCGGGCGTGGCACACAAGGGGCAGACAAGGGAGCAGATGCTGCAGCCACTGATCCCAGGGCTGGTCCAGGGTCCTGGGCCCTGGCGTGTGGCCCTGTGGGCTGCTCACCCACCCCTGGCCCTGACACCCTTTGAGTGTGGGGACGTCAGCTTTACCCGCTGGAGTAGAGGGACGAGGAGCAGGTCGCGGCAGGGGACGATGCGTAACGTAATGGCAGACGCCCCAGGAAGCTCCGCCAGCCACGAGGAGGGGCAGCTGGAGGCAGGGGTGCCGTGCCCATCGAGGAGCCGGGAGACGCGGTTGGTGGAGCTGCCCCCGAAGGCCGACAGGCCCCGGGACGTGGCCGCAGCTCTGGCTCAGTGCCCAGGCAGATGCGGCCCTGTTCCACAGTCTGTGTCACGGTTCCCACCGTCAGGATCAAGGCCGCACGCACGGCCCACCACCC
>NW_006440135.1:3537186-3538375 GCF_000325575.1 Pteropus alecto | reverse complement strand
TTGCTGAAGCACGGAGAAGCGGGGCCTGACCCCACGGGGACCCGGCTCGCCTTGCTTTCCCTGCTGCGCGAAGCGGGAGGGGCCGTCCAGTGACGTTTGGCTGCGGTCGCCCATTTGGTTGCGCGATGTCTTCTTCCCGAAAGGCGAGGTGGGCAGGGAAGACGGTGTCAGTGTCTGGGCGGGGGCGGGGAGGAGCTGCTGGTGCCCGTGCCCGCCCCGACGGGGGTGACGCTCACCGACAAGCAGTGGTCCAGGCCAACGCCAATGAAAGCATCCCACTGTCCTTCCGTGGTCCACCACTGTCCCCCCAAAGGGTCTGAAAAAAGCCAGTCCTCACGGCACCGTCGCCTTGAAATCGAAGTCGAATCTGAACCCGCTTGGCTGCGCATGTCTAGTGCGGCGCCTCTGGGGACATCCCATGACGATTCCAGGCGAAGGGGGGGACGACCGCTTCTGACAACCAGGCAGCACGCACCTTCTGTTCTAGACTCTTCTATAAAGGACTGCTCCCTGAAGGCCCCAGCAGCCCTGGAGGGGGCGTTATGGTCCCATCTTGGGGGTGAGCAAAGCGGGAGACTCAGCAGAGCTGGGCTCCTCCCGAAGGGGGCGGTCACCGCGGCCCACAGCTTCCCCACGCAGCGCCATCCGACTCGCCTGCACCCCAGACCCTAGTGGCTTCGATCGTCCGAGGTTCCATAAAATTCCCCGAGACCCGCGAAGTGAGGGGCGACCCCTACGCAGGGCAGTGATGAAGACACCCCCCTCGGGGCCTCCACAAGCAGGATTCCTCACAGGGAGTGACCCACATGGACACAGATGGAAGAGAACGCAATGAACCGATTTGCCCAGCGAAAATCCCACTACCCTCGGCTCCCTCGATTTGCACTTGTTATAATTATGGAAAATTCTCTTAAACAGCCTATAAAAAGATGCTGCTTCATCTGCGTAGGAACGAGGTCCCACTGTGAAGCCATGTGATCAGCTGTCCTAGCCCCGGAGCTAGGAGGGCCGTTGTTCCGGCCCCCACCCCCAGCCCAGCGAGGCGCATGCCGTGTGCGTGCGTGTGCGTGTGTGTGCGTTCGCGTGCAGTGCTCACTGCGACACCTTCACTGGACCAACTTGAAACTCTCAGACCTGGAGAGCCTCGACTTGGGCCTAGCCTCTTAGAGTCAGGGCCATATCTTAATGA